>NW_028186424.1:3099524-3339333 GCF_003343005.1 Rhea americana | reverse complement strand
AAAAAAAAAAAAAACAGGCAGGCAGAAGAGAGAGCTAGATAAGCAGCCCAGAGCAGACTCTGCTTTATAAATTGCAGGTCCTGGAGCCGCAGACGTTGAGTAGCCTCTCTGGTTGCAGTCGAAAGGCACCCCTGCTCCTCGGGAAACCAAGGGATTCACCTGCCGAGGAGGGCAACGCGGATGAGTATACGCTGCTGAAGGCAAGACGAGGCAGATGTGAGGAACCCAGAAGCAGTTAGCTGATCTCCCCTCCGGCTCCTGCATAATCAATTTGATGCAGCAAACACTTGATAGGTTTGTATCTGTTTTATTTATCATACCTTCCCGGTGATTGATCTTTTCAGCTGAGGTCAGACTGTAATATAATGAAATAAACCTCAAAATGAGAAAGGTCTAATTAAATATTGTACTGCAGTCCAGAGCTTCCTGAGCCTACAGATTTTGCTCCTCTTTGTGCGGTCCTTTGTTTTGTTCCATAGGAAGAAAATGTCACAACAGGGATTGGTTCTGTTCTCAGGGGTATTTTCCATAAATGTAGCATCCTGCTCTCACAGGTGCTCTGCTGCTGTTTGCTCAGCCTGTTAGGGAGCCACGTTTTCTTTGATGAAACTGCCAGCACGATGCAATTCTTYTTCTCTGTTTGCCTGGGAAAGGGTGGTGTACGGGGCCAAGGGAAGGGCTTGGCGGCCAGATGGATCCATCCATCAGTGCAGTCCTGTACGGGCGCTTGGTGCCCGTTAGTCATCCCTTGTGCCTCCTGGTGGTTTCCATATGAGGAGCTGCACAATTCCTTTCTGCTTTAGGACAATTGCTTTTTCCCTTCCAAATTGAGGTGGAAAAGGAGCTAATGTCGTATGACAGAGCGAGTGGGAGCAGCCTGGGCTTTCTAGGGCTGTGCTCACCAGATGGATCTAAGAAGTATTTGAAATGGATTGTGAAAAAAGCACCTACAGTTGTCTTTGTGTGCCAAAATACTCAGTGATCTTAGTGGCAGCCCGGTGCCTAAAACAAGGGGCAGGCGTGCGGTGCCTCTGGTTGTGCACCACGCTGTTTGGCGTTTGCAGGAAGTAGCGCAGCAAATGTGGAAGTGCTATGTGGTGTTACTGCTTCTCAGGTAGATCTTTATCTAAAGGGATTTGAAAGCTATAAGCTCTTTGGGATCAAAATTGCTGTGTTTCTGGGAGTRGTAGCAGTAAGGATGGGTAAAATGCAAAAACACCTCAATAGATAAGCCTGTGCAGACTAGTTTAAAATCTTTTAAGCTGAGTGAGGAGGTTTTCCATTTGTGTCGCCTCAAGCTCTCATTTAAGATTCTCATTTAAGAATTTAAGATTCTTCAAGATACTAGTATATGAGTGTCACAGAAATCACAGCAGAGCCAGGCTCCGCATGATGCACACGCGACTAATTGTGCTGTTCCCTTCAGCGGCACAAAGAAAACCTGCGGGAAGGGAAGGCYGGGCAGGAATTGTCTTGCCCTGCTGCTCGCTGCAGACATTGTCCCAGGACAAAAAGCGCTCCGGATTCTACCGATTTAATTTCTGGCCCTTTTCAGAGGTTTCGTATGTGATAGGTCGGTCAGCGGGAGCCTGGTCACCCACGAGCGTGCTTGGGTGGCCGCGTTGTTCAGAGTTGCGCCCTTTGTGTYGCATGGATGCGGGCGAGGAGGAAGAACGAGTCGCCTTTACACACGTTTGGAAGGGATTCGCTGCCTTGCGGGAGCAAGGAGGGTTGGGTGCRAGGATTTCTGCTTCCAGACTGCCATACCTTTTAGTTAACTTTATATTATTGTGCTTTTAGTCGCCCTAAAGCTTCCTGTGGTCAACTTCTCCACGGATCTGTGCATCTCTTCCAGTTGCATGGTCAACTTGCATTAGGTGTGAATGACACCTAGCTGTTGGGGTAGTCCTGGCTTTGCGCTGATTCAGTGTTTTATCTGCAAATGCAGTGTCTCAGCTGGGAAAGGACCTCTCTGTTTGGGCTAGGTAGATGAGCGTTTTACACACCCAGTAGATAGTATTCCTGGTTACAACTGTTAGGCTTCCAGCTGAACCCAAAGATTCAAACTCAACCAAAGTACTACAGAGTCACTGTGAACKTTCAACTAGGACTTAAAAAGCTAGGTCTTGAACATGTTCCTGGTCTAGATTTGTTCAGGTTATCCATTCAAATTTAAGAGGAATWAACTTTTCTGTAGGGGTGTCTTCTGGGGAAGTGTCTGCATAGAGCAATGAAGAGAGTTGTCTGTCACCTCTGCCCATGCCATGAGCTCATAGGAAAACACATAGCTGTAATCACTCAGCAGTGACACTGGTCTAGGTRTGCGGGACTGTCGCACTGCACCTGCATGTGCACATGTGTATGTATACACTGAGCTCTTGCATTTGTACTGCGTCTGCAGTGGTACTGTAAAACACTGCAGGTARATTTTTAAGATTTCGTAGCTCTTATTCTCTGATTAGGAAGTTAATTGTTGACTCTCTCCAGATCATAAAACATGTGCTGGCACTAGTAAGGCTCATTCATAGGGTTGCAGAACATAATTTAAAAAAATGTGTGATTTGTGGGGGGGGGGAATACCTCATCCTGGATAACAAACAAACTTTTGGGGACAGGAGCCCTTTTTCAGAGAGATTTTAAGAAACAAAGTCATTAAATGGCCGAAAAATAACTTGTCTGCCTTCCGTTACTCCTGTGCCACCCGTACGTGCTCGAGTTGCGCAGCAGGCGGAAAGGTTGGAGTGTTCTTCCTGCTGAGCACCCTTAATACGCAGTACTGCCAAAACGAGCCAGCGGCGATCAGCGCTCGTAGAGTAGCTGTGAAGGGGACAAATCGATACCTCTTGTATGTTTTACCACTGTCCATCAAGAAATCTAGGAAAGAAATTCCTAAGAGAATTTTCTTACAGTGTTGTTTCTGTAAAGGTACCGCTCTTAGACGTAGTGATATGTTCAGAGTTGATAATACATGTTTGTCAGTAAAACTGTGGGACTGCCTTCTTTAAATCTCGTGTCTAAACTAAAAAAAGAAATACACATTTTTTTTTTAAAAAAAATCAGTGCATTACCCCTTTCCTGAGGACAGATGAAATAGTGGTGGGATATGTTTATATCTGAGCATTTCTGCTACCTGCAGGTCTCTGCCATCATGTGTTTTTGAGCTGAGTGGTGACTGCTGTCTTTCTCTAGGACAGATGTCAGTGATGTCTTTATTGTGCTGAAAACTTTGAGTACAAAAAGCTGAAATATTTTTGGTATTTTCATCCATTAATAATAAGTGCTGGAAAATAGTGCACATGTGATTTCGATCTTAATCTGTAATTTGGCTGATGTCTCACAGATAACAGTATTCTCTTCTTCCTCCCCTCTGCCCAACAAATACAGCATTTTGTGTATGTGGGGTAATTGCTATGAGTTGCACTAAGTATGTATTATTCATTAGGGGATTGCCATTATATTGTGTTGTGAATTCCCCAAAGTCTCTGTCACTTTCCCAATCATATCTAAACATTGTAGAAAACAAGATTTTGATGTCCTTCTACGCGACTGACTGATRTTCTGGCCTGCTGAACTTACCCTGTGCTGCTAGCCACTTTTAATAAACATGCTTCCTTGATTCATCTAAAATAAACTGACTTTGGGAAGGTAGCTTAATTTGTGTATTCACATTCTTAGGACAGCACTAGTCTTTCACAGAGTATATGTTATCTCAGTTTTGCAGAGAGGTGGATGGCAAAAGCTATTTATTATGCTGCTCTCTTGCTAAACTACTTTGGTCTGTCTGTACACAGCTTGTTATTTGGCCAGTTGTTCTGGGTGGATTTTTTTTTTTTGGTCCATTAAAGTACATTTAATTTTTAAGGATCACTTTAAAGCTTATCTAGTTTCTCATCGGTTACATCCTCTTATGGCCTTACAGTTTTAGCAAAAATGGAACAGAAGGTAATGAAAGATATGGATGTAATTTCCATTGTTATTAGCAATTAGCAGATCCAGATTTTATTTTGCTCTAGCACTGCTTACCAGGACCAGCTGCAAACAGAGCATTAAGGAGTGACCTTCGTAGCATTTCCCAGTGCAGTCATCAATCAGATCTGGCATAAGCTTTATCACGTCTATCAATGGGGCTCATAAGCCACATGCTGTCTAGTCTGGGGAAAAAACAAACAAACAATGGGAGCTACTGTAGGTTTTGTTTAAAATAAAACAAACACGAGAGAGCTTTTCCCGTGTGTGCTAGTTTTGTAGACAGATTCTGATTTTTACAGGGTGCTGTTGGTCTGATTAATAAAATATGATGGTTGTAAAGCAGTGAGAGAGACTTGCACTAATCTCAATATCATTAACAAATTATTCACAAACCATTGCACCTTCAGCCTTTAGCAGCTGATACTCTCCAGGCTTGTTCTAATCCTGAGCATTATTTTCATGAAGGAAGAGTTAATACAGTTAGGTTTTTTCAGGTAGTTTCTGCACATGTAAGTATTGCAGAATAATGAAGCAGTTTTCAGACTTCTCAGGCGCTTAAATGAAAGCCTTCTCAGTCTGCTATTTTTTTGTAGGAATATGTGTACCCTCACAGGCTTTTCTGAGGCTTTCTTTTGCAAGCAAGTTGATAATGTGGTGTTCACCTTTCAGCATGCAAAACTTTATTAACACCGTGTATTATTTTTGTTTGTTGTTTTTGTTGGTTGTTTTTTTTTCCTACTGGCCTTGGTCTGATTTTAGGGTTTTACTTAAGTTTAAACCAATTTTACTCTTTTTTTTTTTTTTGCTGTCACTCAGACCATGACACTGCCTTTTCAAATTCCTTTCCTATCCTTGTCCTGCCACCTGCACTAAGTGCCACTTTCTTGCCTTCCTTTCTAGCTGACAGGTTGTCATTTAATGCTTTCCTTCCTTGAAGGCAAAATTGTAGCTAGCAGTTAGATGGAAAATAAGAAGCAATTAGGACAGGCTAAATTGCTAGAGTGTGATTGTAGCTTCCTTTGTGAGTGTGTGTCTGTGTGCATATACAGATATCTATATCTGTAGATAGARAGAAAGTGTGTGTAAGTATAGGTGATATATATTGGAGCCACTATTGGCACACAGGTTTTCTGTGGCAAATTGCTAATGTATTTTTACAATTGATTCCTAGAAAATAAAAGGCTATGAAATGATAACTGGTAGTGTTGATGGCCAGGAGAGGATATGACCTATAATTTCTGTGCTTTTTAACTGCCAAATTCTTGGCAGAAGCTACCTGTGCACCAGGTTTGGGCAAAGAGGCTAGGAATGCTGTGAAAAACATGCAATAACAGGTGCGAGGCAGACACTCAACAAATGTCAAATATTTTTAGCAAAATGTGTCAGAAAAAATCATGAAATTATCTAGTTGCCTATGGAAAGAATGACTTTGAGGGTTCTTCTGCATGTGACATGTTTGACAGGCTTCACTGCCCTGGGAGCTAAGCAAATATGAGCGAAAGGAGACAGCCCAAAACCTGGCTGAGCTTCATCTTTTTTCAAATGTTGAGACTGCCCCTGAGGCTTTTGGCAGCTGAATGGAGGGTTTTGACAGACATCTTTGAGTGGTTTCGGAGGTCACTGTCACCAGCTGCCTGCCTCGTCCCTGCCACAGATTGGTGGCCTGGTGGCGCAGCTGACAACACATAAGGAGGCATCAGCTGCTCCTCTTCTCTCCTGGTGCATGGCCCAAGTGGGGCATGAAGAGGGGAGAAGGCTAAAATGCAGCTGYATTGAAGTTTTTATTTAAGAGTTCATAGATAGCCCCAAGTGAGCCAGCTTCAGTGGGAGGAGAAGTCCTCCCCAAGGGTCAAGTCCTGTAAAGTCCTTCTCGTGCTTCTGCTTCACGTGTGCACACCAAAGCAGCTGGGACTAAGCAAAAAGACAGTGCTTCAGCCGTATGAACRGGATGGACAGGAACGAGGGAAGAATAAAATGGCAGGAGCTGAAAATAAGATAAATAATGTAAGAGGTAAGTCGTTTCATAAAGAGAAGCAGGGCTATAAATGTCATCTGGAGGAGGCTGGCCAGCAGTTCAGCTGCAGAGGAGCCACAGTCTTTAATATGGTTCTGCCAGCAGAGCTTAGCRTGGATCAAATGAAAAGAAATGGCCTATGTGGAAAGTGGAGTTTGTTCTTGCAAACAAAGTCTGTGCTAGGGAATGGAGTTAAACAATTCCTGGAGGTTGTAACTGGCTACAGGAGACACAGATAGAAGAAGAAAAAGTATCTTAAATGTTTGGAGATAATTGATTTTCAACTCTCTATTTAAATACAGTGTTATCAAACTTACWCTTTTGAAAATGAAAAGGTCTGCTGCTTTGGAGAAAAAAAATAATCTGGTTATTATCCCTCTATCAACATCATGTGTTTGCAATTAGGAGCATAAAGAGTTGCAAGTGTCCCTGGTCAGGGATGATAGGTGCGCAGTGGGTCCTCCGGGAGGGACTAAGACTGCTAAAAGGAGAGCGAGGCTAGGTCAGGCCACAACGTTTTGTTTTGAGCTTAACAGGAATGAAATCCACCCTGCAGTGTCTTGGGGAAAATGTTGGACTCGGGCCAGGGGTGAATAATGCTGAGTTCAGTTGGGTGGGCCCCCACCTGGTTACATAAACAATCATATTTCCAGGGTTAGTTAGTTATTACTGTTGAAAAAAATGATATTAAGTAAGGTCTAATTTAAAAGAAAACATCCAGTTGTGGAGGCTTAAAAAAAAAGTTCCCCACTTCRGGAATTAATGAAAATGTGCACCCAAACCCTCAGATAAACAAAACAAGTCTTCCCTGGGGAAACAAAAAGCTGTTCCCTTGCTGGGACAGTTTGTCTCTTCGTGGGGCTTTTCGTTTTCTCTCGGACTTTCTGCTTTCTTTGGTTCTCTTTGTACAACTTCTCAGGCTCTCCTGCACCATTTCCCCCTGAAGTTCAGAAAAGTGCTTAAGGAAATGCTCCGCTGCAAGTAAAGAATCACTTTATTTGATGTCAGTGAGGTTAGTGCTTTAAGTTGAGCRCACGTTTGTGTAGCTCTGTTGAATAGGCGCCTCAGCGACCAAGAGTGGGTCGGTAGGTCTGAGGTACGCTACCTTGCCATAAACCAGCCCTGCCACCTTCCTCCACGGCTGCCTGCTTGCAGCCAGACCCAAGACGCCGTTGTCCTTTTGACAGCCCCCTCATAAGCCTGGTCTCAGAGCCAACCTGCATTGAACCATATCCAACACATGAAAGAAAACCATCAGTTAATTTTAACCTGACTCAGGTTCCAGTTAATGTCTTGAYAGCTGCTGTTCCAGTCTGTCCGTCTGTCTGCAGCGACAAGGGCTGCGTCCCTTTGGACGTTCTTCTTTATTATTGTTAATAAAACTTAGAGTCTGGGTTTTGCATATGTGAAGAAGCTCAGTAGGAGGTGCCACCCCTTTGACTTCATCTTCTTCGAATCTCTCACCTTTTTCTTTCCTCTCACTGTTTTATAATTCAGCTATGGAATTTTTGAAAGTGTTGTGCGTGTGAAAGCAAGTTACACTGGTGGCTTCCCTGTGAACAGTAACTTTTTGAACAACCTGAAGAAAATTGCAGGTATGTATACAAGGCTCTTGTTGCTGTCTCCCCCAAAGGAGATAACTGAAATGTTGATTATATTGCAAGGAGAGCAAAAGCTGTCAGGTATCTTCAAGTAGTATGATGTTTGGGAATTTTAGATTGATTTCCTCAGCCCTTCTCCCTTTTCCTACCACTATAATAGCTTTTTAAGTATAATGGGATTAGCTCTACTGTACTTGAACTTGAGGGTTCCTCTCTGGTTTAGGGACAGATCATCTAAGGGCTCCAAGAGCAAAATGCAAACTCAGATTGCCCCGAAGTTTGTTGTACTTTGTGAGAGCAAAGGATAAAATCAGTCTTTGAGACTTGGGGTCATTTGAGATGGGTTTCCTGACATGTCAGCCCTAAAAAAAAAAAAAAAAAGCTGTTCTTCAGTTGTCATTCTGCCAGTTTTAAAGAAAAACAACAAAACAAAAAAAATACTCTGCCAAAAAAAGATCAAACCTTAGCTTGATTGAGCATGCTTTAAGTAGTCATGGCCAGCATGGATGCAGAGACTGGGATGTTCTTGCCCTTTAGGGATGTGACTTGGAAAGCAGTACTTATTACAGAGTCTGGCTCTGTCCTTGTACTGTAGGGAAGGGCTGCTTTTTAGTGAGTCAGAATCTGAACAACCCAGAGCAAGATCAAAATGTAAACATCTGAAAGTAAGGATATGTGAAATGGAGGTATATACCTTTCCTTGATGTGACTGAGGAGCTGGTCTTGGCCAGGAGGCATCAGCTAGCTGGTCCAGTGGCATGGCCAAGCATTGCCCTGAGATAGCACAGCTGGAAAGCCCTTGCTATAAACCCTGCTTGGGCTTTACTGCCAAAGAAGCACGTGCCCTTCTGGTAAGCCACCAGCAGTGACTCACGCTGAGTACTTGGTACCCTAGAGCAGCTCTTTACATGTTAATAACTTATAAAATATTAATGACTTCATGAGATGGGAGAGGGAGTAGGAACTGGAAAGGGCAGATGTACAGGGAGTAGAGGGCAGGAGAGAAGCAAGTTAGTGTCCTTAAGCTTAAAGCCAACACACAATAAAGTTGTGAGGGTTTTGCTACACTGGTCGTATCTCTCATCAGGCCTGCTAATGCCTCAGTGCTCCGGAGATTTCAGTGCAAAACCATAATCCAATTTCACTTTAATGAGGTTCATTGGAGAGGGAGAAGCATGTAAGGATCGTACAGCACTCTTCCCTTTTCTCGATGTGTTGAGCTTGATTTATAAGCCTTCATGTTAACTGCTGTACTTCAAATGATCTTAATGGTGAGTTCAGGACTTGTAAAAATTGGGTTATACAGGCATTTATCTACTTTATTTGGGAAACTTAATTTTTTGAGTAATGCTAGTCAATATATCTGTATCACTGCCTGCCACACTGCTTTTGATCTGTACTTAGTAGGGGCTACCTCACCTGGTGCTTTTAGCAGGCAGTTTGTGGAGCAAACATCTCCTCTGGTGTTTCACAGCCCTGCACCCCTTACGTGAGCGTTGTCAGSTAACACTGCATGGTTTGCTATTAAAATCACAGACTGCACTCCTCTCTCATGAGAAGGACTCTTCTCAGTCGAGAAGAGCCCTGTAAGTTACCTATCTCATTGGAGTCAGACTTGCTGAGACTCAACACGTACGTGTACTTCTTTCCTATGGTTACCCTTGCTAGAGTAGGCTTAGGGGGTCATGACCATCCCAGGCCAGTTCACTTATTATGTTTATATATATAGACGTGTGTGTGTATATCTATCTATCTGTGTGTGTGTGTGTGTACCTGTCTATCTATCTGTATATATATGATGTAAAGTAGACTGAGCCTCCTACTTAGGAAACCATTTAATTCCTTCTGTCATTATTTCTTCATTAAACTGAGCATTTCTTCCTAGTGAGATTTTCATCAAACTTGAAAATCAGGTACCCTCCATTCACCAATGGAAGTTGCCCAAATCARTAGGAAAAAATGTTATTTCAAATTGTTATAGACAAATGATAAAAGCTGCTTGCAAAAATAAATGTACTGTGGTGGCTGGTTTCTCATTTAAATTGCATTTTCTTACAGAATTTTAAGTGGTTACTTATACTGTAGTAAACCGAATACAGCATTAAATAATTTATTCAGTCTTTAATTAAAGTGTTTTAATCCGAGTGGGGACTCTATTGTGCTGTGTTTAAGGAATAGCCTTTATACCAAAATGATTCTTCCTCTAACTTTAGGCAAATGAATTTTTGTCATTGACTAGTAAGACAAAGATCAATGCCAGTGACTTTGGACCCTAATAATAGGACTGCTGGAAAATCCCTGAACTCCAGCAGAGAGCCCTTTGAGTAAGAATTTTTATTGTCTGCTATAATTATCTCGTTTAACGTGCAGCTTGTCTGCTGGCTTGCTTCTAGTAGTGAAGATTACTAGAAGCTGTGCTTTTGAGAATGCTGTTATTTTCCTTTATCTGATCACACCGAGGAATTGTGTCACTGAATTAAAATTCTGACTGGTAGATGTATGTCCTGGATGAGTAAAAACTTCATCAGCATAAAGTTGCATGTCCTTTAAATTAAGGATGAGAGGGCTACATACCATCTGTGCCAAGAGTGAGGGCTAAGAAGTGACATTATTAAGCTAGCCAGACAACCGTAATATGTCTATTAACGCATTTGAGTCATTTTGTATTGCCCTAGCTTCCTTATCTTCCCATAGTTTTTTTTTCTGCCTTCTTCATACATGCACCAATTTTCAGAATCTTTCAGAGAAAAATGTAGGAAAAGTAATACATGATCTGTCACCACTCTTTTGATGCCTTATTATTTTCTAATTTTTATTACGTTACCTGTTAGTGTCAGATTACTCTCAGTTTCCAGGTTGAAATATTAACTACTGAAGGCAAAATTTAAAGTAGTGTATGGACTGTGACTGGTGGCTGCTTTTGCAAACAATCATCTGTTGGCTTCTGGCAAGCAGGGTGCTTCACAGTGTAAAGAAGAGTTCAGGCTCGTTGCATTGTCCAAAGATGGTAGAACGAYCACTGGATTTTGAAAAATTCTGGTTCAGCTGATTCAGCTCCATTGGGAAATCGCTGGRCTTGTGAATATCCTACCCCAAATTATGTCTTTATATTTTATGTTTATGCTTGTTTTAAGTAAAAACCTGTCCCATTTTGTTGATTCTTAGAGTCAGYGTGCACTCAGGACTGTGTGGTATCTCACTTGACTTAGCCTTGTCCTCTATGTAATTGCCTGCCATCCTCTTTTTTCTGCCTTGCCTTACTCTGTATTTGATTGAGTGCCTGCATCTGTTGTGGACTTGCATGTAAGAGGAGTTTGTGGAGTGAGTATTCTGCCAAATTGCTTTTGAAGACAAATGGTGAGAAAGTCGTCTGTCGTAAGAAACGAGACTGAGGTGCTCGAGCGTGGTGATCTGCGGTCCCATAGTACAGAGTTGCGCCAGGGGAATTTGTTCGGCTCTGATTCCTTTACCAGACGATGATGGGTACAAATTACATAGGGGGATTTCTTTTCAGATTATTTTCAATCATTGTGCTTCAAGGGCAGCGTACAACTTGACAGGTGCCAGATTTGCAACCAAAGGCAAAGTGAAACAGAGGGCAGCCAACTCGGATACTGATAAAAGAGCAGAATAATTTCAAATAGTAACAATGAGGGACATCTGTGAAATAAATGAACTGCGATGTTTTTCTACGTCGGGTGTGGAAGAGTTAGCAATGGGGGTATGTAACTGTGTCATTCACTGCTGCGGGAGCTGAAGCTGAGTCTGCACACAGCTGAACTCGTGTTGCTGGGTTTGGAGAAGCAGAGAAACCCAGTGCAGTGAAAACCCTCGCCCTGCCTGTCAGCTGGWCTTGAAGAAATAGGTCTACCACTTGTTAAAATGGGTTTTCCTGATGTGTGGTGGCCTATTATCACGTTAGCTGTTCCTGATGCTCAGTTGACAGCCTTGGTCCCAAAATGCTTGCTTTCCCTCCTCTTCCCTTCACATGGGAGAGTAGCCTGAAACCTTACCTTTGTACATCAAATCTGTTATGTTTTTCACACTTGAGTTTTGAGATTGGAAGAAAAAGGTGCTCGATGAGGCCATGACAGGAGGATGGAATGGTAGCTGAAATCAGAGTGAAGTATTTCATATTTCTATGAAGTAATGTTACATGTGCCAGTCTTGAAGATTACTGTTTGGAAATTACTTTCTAGCTGAGGAAACATGCAGTTTGTTTCAGCCTATCAGCTTCTACAGAGAACTCACCTACTTGTGCCTGCAAGGCCACTCATTCAGACCATCAGTGTTGAAAAAATTTGGAATATGAAGTGTCATCATGTATTTCCAACTGCTGCTTTTCCCTGGTGCGTCTGACCGCAGGCTCGCGTGCAAGCCAAGTGAATGGAAGAGCGAGTCAGAGACCGAGGAGGCGGCATGRGCTGCGCCGTGATTTTCAGATTCTCAGTGCAACACAGAAGGGCTCCCAGTGGCTTTGGTTAATGTGTACTTTGGAAAACTTAAATCTCGATGTTTCTGTGGCTTGTTTCTATTCTCTGGAAAACTGGTTGAGCACAGATAAAGGATGGTCTATACATGCTGTGTAATTTTACCACTATTAAATGTATGAGTGTGAGTTAAGATGTGACTATATTTAAACATTTTTCTTGTTATGTTTAAACAGCTTTCTCATTACAGTAAAGCTATTTTTCWGTTCCCCTACAGTAAACATGGGATCAGATTTTCAAATTAAATGCACTTGAAACTGATATGCACTTACAGTGGGATACATCCTGCCAGACTTCAGACGTAGACAAGAGAGCGGGTATATAGCTGAGCTTGTTCCCTCTAGACTTCTTTTACAGTGATGGACAGAAATGTGCTTCTCTAGGATGTAATTAATCTGATCTGTGCTAGCTGTCTTTTCCTGCATTTCTGCATTGATTGGGCAGGGAGCCTAGGGCAACTAGCTTGGGTATAGATGACTACATTGTAAGCATTGGTGTTCAGTCATGGGAATGTCACCTCTAAAACTAAAATGGCATTCTTCAGTACTTTCCACCATATAAAATGAGTAATTCTTAAGTGAAAGAATCYATTTAGGAGGCTTAAAACAAGATGATCGTTCTTTGGATTCGCATAGATAAGCAGAGTATTTGTATTCCTAATTTAGGTTTACTCGGTGCTTACAAAGAAGTCTGTCATGACACACTTGGATGGCTACTTAAATGAAGACTTACAGGACTAAATGAAAACAACCTTGAAGAAGAGACTTGAAATCCAGGAATGATGACAAAGACAGATTCTTGCAAAATGGGTTTTGTGACTGAAATTCTTAGCTGTGTATTTCTGAGAGTTGCTGTATAATGTTATTTCTCTGTTTTGGCAGAAGTTTGCCTTATTGGTCTTATATGGTATCTGTTTACCAAATGCTGGTTCATTCAGCTGTGAGATTTCTATTTAGCTGTTGAGCTCAGTGCCTTGCTAATTAAAATATCTTGCATTTGGTAGCTGAAGTTATTAAGATTAAAAAAAMCAAAAATAATGAGTTTTAATAATGAGGCCAGCGTAGGGCTACRAAGATGATCMGAGGGCTGGAGCACCTGCCCTACGAGGAAYGRCTGSSAGAGCTGGGCCTCTTCAGCCTGGGGAAGAGAAGACTGAGGGGGGATCTTGTCAATGTGTACAAGCAYCTGAAGGGAGGGTGTCAAGGGGACAGGGACAAACTCTTTTCAGTTGTCCCATGTGACAGGACAAGAGGCAATGGGCAGAAATTGAAGCACAGGAAGTTCTGCCTGACYRTGAGGGGGAATTTCTTCMCTGTGAGAGTGACGGAGCACTGGACCAGGTTGCCCAGAGAGGTKRTGGAGTCTCCTTCTCTGGAGATCTTCAAGGCCTGCCTGCATGCAACCCTGTCTAACATGCTCTAGGTGACCCTACTGAGCAGGGAGGTTGGACTAGATGWTCTCCAGAGGTCCCTTCCAACCTTATCCATTCTATGATTATCAGTACTGTTTAAAACTCACCAAAATGTGTGGAAAGATAAAGCCTTGTCCTTAAAATACAGACAAATACATACTGAAGATTAAAGAAAAATTTTAAAAATTGACTGCAAAGTGGCCTTGCAAGTCATCACTTAGAGGTAGATGGGGAACTACGTAGTGAAAATTTGGGATATTTCTGTTGCTTGTGTCCTTAGAAAAGTTGCGCGTTACAACCAATAACTTCTGGGAAGGGGTAGCGTCTGGGTTTAACCAATAATGTATTAATCGGTTTAAACATGAATCCTACATCTCAGTAATACCAAGGATTGTGAATTCGAAAGGAAGTCTAAGGAGACTCAGTGGCTTGAGTTTGTTACCAMGGATTTTTTTTCTTATCAAGTATACTTCTGTTTTGGAAAGGAAGCACATGAATAGATATAGATAATTGAGAAATGTGACTTTCTTCAGCAGAAATCCATGTGTAAAATATTATATTGTAAACTGATCTCCATGAAGGCTGTTTTTTTAACCAAATTTCTATTTTTTGTTTTGTTTTTTTGATTATATATAATACCTGTCTCATTCTCAGGTTCTTTAGTAAAACAGTAATTTCTTAAGAAAGAAATTCCACAGGATTTATTGAGGAGATTTACATAAAGGCGGTTGAATCTCTGTTTCTCTCTCCTAATTGTAAACATGCAGGAGCACTCAAATGACCCCAATTTTAAATGAACACCTATAAATATAGTTTTTTTGCCCATGAAACCTTATCCAGCAAAATTCTTTACGCGTGTGACTTTGTTTCATTTTAAGCAATGGGAAGATTCAGATACTTGAATATGTCTGTTAATGCACCGGAAGGTCAAGTGAAACGGCAGGGCTAGAAGATGCAGAGAGCTGTGAAGCTGCTTTGTCCTGGGGTTAACGCCACCCCTGAGGTGGGCTCCATGAACCCCATGTTCAGTATTTCTTTTCCTGTTGACTTTTGTTTACTGGTATCAGCCTTTGTCTGATGTTTGTTGTTGCTAAAGTCTTTAAAATGGTTCAAAGTCTTAAAAAGAGTTTAAGCCATTTTTCTGAAGAATGTAATGCTTCATCACTTTATTTCAGGCTGGATAATAACTACTCTCTGGTAACATACTGCTTATATTGCCTGTTGTGGGTGACTTCCCAGAAAGATTGCTTGACCATTATTGTTTGAAACATGATGATTGATGAATCATCATAACTTAATCATTTTTACTGAAGGAAAAAAAAGTTAAATATTTTTAGGAACTGGAGAGGTGCAGCATTCATGATCACATCACATTGACTGCAGACCACCACAAAGTTACTGTTTAGTTCAGGCAAGTGTGCATTTACATGTCCTTTACAAGGCCTTAGGATCTGCTGAGCAGCTGGAGTTTGTTAACATTATGCATTAACCACAAAGACAAAGTAGAGCTAAATGAAGGCATCAAACCATAGCAGGTATTTTTATACTGCCCCTGAAACTATATCCAGATCCTTATCGAAACACCACAAGTTGCTACAGATAGAGATAGGAAGGGATCTACTGTAGATATTTACGCAGCTCTCATTATGCTTGTATCTGACCAGAACTGCAATTATCTCTTAGAGATGAAAGCTTAGATGCAGCAAAGAAGGTGCCTTCCTTTTGCTGTTGACGGAATAGAAAGATCCAGCCTTGATTTGGAAGACACTAGTTTGTAAATAGAACCGTACAGTGTACATGTAGGTGTTCATACTGATTAACCACATAAGGATATTAATGAAAACTGCTTATTAAAACTAATTTGTAAGGAACCTTCTCCTCTGAGAACGCATGAAATTAGACCTAGAAGTCTAGCTAAAGTGTATTGCAAATGAAATTCAACAGGCTGACATCAAGACAGCACGGGCTGTCTGTTGTGAAAGGATGGGAGCATCTTCAAGAAGCCTTGTTTGCTACCCATGAGAATGGGAAAAGTTGGCCACGTCTCCCTCTTAGATGACTAGCTAGTGCCCATCACTTCTCCCCCTAACATTGCTATTTCAACATCAGTATCCTGCAGAATACATACATATATTCTGTATACATGTGGAGAGRGTCATTGTGGGTCATTCCCTTTGATATCACTGTTGGCTTGGTCAAGTGTGTGAGCCTATTGAAACTCTCTTTATTCTCATTATTTCATTCCATCGCTGCTTTTATYATGTAAATCTACAGCAGGGATCAGTGTCTACCTATTTTAGGTTTTGTACATATCCTCCTCCTATGTCTTTACTGAAGAACTGTTTTAACTTAACTGTATTTCAGGGGCTCCTCTGTAGTTAGTTGAGGCTGGCTGAGAAGCCCTACTATGGAATGGTGCTCACAACCATGTCTCGCCTTGCRTGGTACTACCTCATCTCTGGAATGAGATTCCTGAGTAACATATGTCCCATGGATCTTTACAGTGATCTGATTATTCCYTGTTAATTTAGGCAAATTGCCCACTTTTCAGGAGTCATGGTGGAGCTGTGGGGTTTTGCTTGACAAACAGGAGCCCTAAGCAGAGCTCGATAATGCTCCCAGCTGATGCATTGTTTTAGCTTGAGCTGTGGGATAAGACATGGTAATTTAAATTGTGCTGTGAACAATACAGTTGTTAGTCTTGTATATAAATGCATGAGTGTGTGGTCTCTTGCATTAACTTCTGTGTACGTTTATACTGCATAATAGACATCCACAGATGGGCTGCTAGAAATACAATATCATAGATACCAGGGAATTCTTCCTATTATTTAAGTTGCATTTCCATTTTCTCATATACTGGAGAACTTTCCCTCATAACTCAGTTTTTAAAGAGTCTGGACTTTTGGTTTTGTTCTTTATATATACATATATATATATATATGTATATATTTATTTACTGCCTGTATTTTCCATGGTGAATGTGGATTCGAAAACCTTGCCAGGAGGTAGTTTAAAAATTGCTGACTTGTCCTTGTTGTTATATGTCAGCACAAATCAAAATGCTTGTCAGCTTTTTTTTACAATAAGTAGTTTTATTCAGTTCATCTTACTGAAGAATATGTATTTACTGCCTATGTTATTCCTGCTTCTATGAGACTTGAATAATATGGTCAAGCCATATGTATTTGGAAAAAAAGAGTTTAGAAGTGTATTGTACCCATTTCATCTGGAGAACATTGTCTAGAGAGTTAAAATACATCGAAAACTTAAATAAGTCCCTGTGAAATGAATTACTGCACATTCTACTGTTATACTATCTTCTTATCCACTTGCATTCTCTTCTGCCTAATTATCAACTAGAACCTCTTGTAAAGTAAACGGAAGGTGTGGTAGCTTGTTGCTTCATTAATTTGTTTAAAAATTAAGAAAAAACAATTCTCTATTGATGTTTTATTTATTAACCTTCAAACAAATTTCAGAAGGGAAAGATAGTCTAAAGCATGAAATAGTACTGAGATGTTTAATTCTGATAGAAATATTAGGAATGAGCTTTACTTCTCTTTGCATGGTTGCTTTGTAGTCTTTTAAAAATAAGAGGTACATTGTTGTCAGAGCAGTTAGTACATTCCACAGAGATGCAGGATAACAYACGTAGCTGGAATGTATTGCCCTGGGGAAAAGCAAGCTAAATGTAATCTTACTTTCAGTTATTCCTTCCGTTTGAAAATAGTTATAACATTTAGGCTATTGGTGACATTATCTCCAGTAACTTTAGCATTTTAGTGCCTGAATATGTTTCATGTATAAAAATATACACACAAATATTTTGCATATGTATTCAATAAGTACCAGAGGTTCTTTTTATCTTCAGGTATTTTGTTACAAAATGGTCTATCCAGCACAAAATTTCTATGTTCAAGTCATGCCTGCTCCAAGAAGCTGGGTAGACTTGTTTTGCAGCAGCAGAAAAATAGTAAAACTATCCCCATTCTTCTTTGCATGTAGCTACTGAGTCCTAAACATAAATAAAACCCCACTGGAMTATGAACCTGGCATGCCTAGGGCTTGTCTGATAATCTTAGGATAGGCTGCATTCTTCCCGCCAAACTCTAGGATGCTCAACTTGTCAGCTGGGAGATGTCCTGTCCCACCACTTGCCTCCCAATAGCCAAGTTGTGCTTTCACCTATAGAACAGAAGGAAATTCATGTATACGTATATGTACACACATGAAATATATATGAATATACATATATATGCACCTATATATATATGAAATTCGGAGGTCCCTTCCAACCTTAACCGTTCTGTGATGCCTACATCTGAAACTAGGGCTCCTGTAAACATGTGGTAAGCTGAATCTGTGCCCTTGTTTGGGTCACCCAATGCCCCAAAAACGCTAATGTGGCCTGAAGGAAGGAATAAAAATGAGAGATCGTGGAAGACCTCAGCCATCTCAGGGCCAGAGTTGTGGGAGGGAAGGCAAGAGTGCATCAACAGGAGTTTGTCTGTTTGTTCACATTCAGTTACACGTTATCCTCTCACAGAGTATGTTATTTATCTGATGTCAGTCTAAAGAGAAGCAGGTTTATCATATCCTTTTAAATTTAAAAATATCAGAATTGTCCTTTTCTGGGTGTATTAATTGGATGATGTGTTACAGCTAACTTCTAAATAACTTCTGCCTCTTTGACAAGCATCCTTGCAAGATGAGATTCCTGAAGAGCTTGATTTCTGCCTACTTAAACAGTGCTCTGCATAATGAGAAACACTTATTTCCTTTGAAAATGATATCATGCCATAAAGCTGGCAACAAAACCAAGGAGGGTCATAGAAACAGATGTTACTTGAGGCTCTGTGCCTTCCTTGTTACTGGTAATCCTTTCAAGCCCTACCTGATTAAGAGCTTTGGCATACCCGCTATGGGCTGATGGAGTTAGAGCTATGTGTGTGTGGAGAGTTGAATTGTGAATCAGCTGCTGATCTGCTGTGGTGTTTAAATACTAACCAAAATTAGGATCTTGTGCATTAGCATGACCCTTCCAGCTGCAGTGGCTCATCGGCTGATTTAAGACCAGTGCAGCTGTCCATGCATGGGGAAGAGGCTGCAGTATTTCTGCAACCATGCGGAGGTATGTCAGAGCCCTAAGAGATCCATCTTATTCTTTGAGCTTAGTTGATTTTGAATAGCATCATGTCCCATAAATATTCTGTCTCTTTCTCCTGCCTGACCTTTTGTGACTGCTTGGACAGACTGARAGTAGCCCATTCTCTTCACTCCATAATTAAACTCTCTTGGTTGCATGTCCACTTCTTTGAAACCTAGTTAGTTTGTCATTTTAGTAGATCGGTGTTTCCTCATAAGAACGTCTTCCATCATGAAAGGATAAGTTCAACTGGGCTATGTAGGTATTGCTGCTGTTAACRCTTTAGGCAGACACAAACTGTTCCTCCGATTAAAATGATGTGCAGCAATGCTGGGAGTGATGGATTATGTAATGCTCTTTTCCCCATTGCTTACACTGTCATTGACCCATTGTTTAAGCAGCAAAATASCAAGGATCTTCAACAAAAGCCCTGGCTGAAGGCTGTTCTGTAGTCCTAGGCACCCCGTTTGTTTCATCCATTTGACCATGCCATCCTGCTTCTTTCCATCATTCTGCATCTTGTAAAACTGACATTTGTGACATAGAGAAGGAGTAAAGCAGATCTTCCCCAAAATCTGGGCATGTGGGAAGGGGTCTCTTAATGTGGAACAAAGCAGTTTCTTCAGACACCAACCAGCTGGAAAGTTTACAGCTATTTTGTCATCTTGTCTCTTGCCTAGATGACAAAGAAATCTATTCTTCCAAAATAATACTCCCAGGCAGTTAGTGTGGGTTTTTTTCCCCCCACTCTTGTTTCTTCCTCAGTATGAAGAAGTTGGTGATGAAACCTTGCAGATTTGTTTACAATGTTGCTTCCACAGGGACTGAAGACCAGTATCAGTGCAAAAAAATTTTCCCTGCACCTCCCTCCTATTTTTTAAGCAATGGAAACAATTTGAGGTAAAAATAAGTAGCATCATTCATTTTGTTGTGTTACCTATAGCAAGAATAAACAGCATTATGCACTGTAAGATGCATGTGTGACAGCCACATCTTGGACAAGTCTGAAGGACTGATGTCATACTGTTGCCACAAAGACAGGTAAACGTTTTGCTGGGAGCGTTGTCTGGAAGCAGTGTGAAATAATCCCACTACCCCAAATCACCTGGAGAACGCATCAACTGCAGTAGTACATGATGCGGGGCACTGTACTTTAGGAGTAGCATGGACCACTGGAGAGCTTCCAGAGGAAAGCAGCAGGAGGGCTGGAAGATATGACCAGTGTAAGACTGATGGTATTTCAGTTGTTAAGCTTAGAGAAAACTGAGAAATATTATAATAGTCATCAAACATGCAAAGGCTGCTACAAAGCAAATGGAAGTAATACGTCCTCCATGTCCTCTGTGGATAAGTTCAGAAAAAARCAGACTTAAACTGCAGCAAAGGAGATTGATGTTACACATTAAAAATACTGTTTCTAATGTTAACAGTGGTTGAGTATTGGAACAGAGTGCCAGGGAAGGTCAAAGGTTGGACAGTCATCCACTAGGAATGGTATGAGTATAGCTGATCTCACCTTGGAGAAGAATGAAGAACTATATTTTCATCCTCAATGTTTCTTTCAGCTTTATTCTTTGACTGAGAACACAACACACAAATAATTCTTGTTCATACTTTTTTAGCCCTCTTCCACCCAAAAGAGTGGGGGTTTTTTTGTTTGTTTGTTTTTTCAATCTTCTRTCTTTCAGTAATGGCTTTCCTCAGGCTAATACTTCTTTAAAAAGTTAGGTTAAACACAGTGAAGAATGTGTTTCGTGAGGGTTGATAGGAGTCCCTGCCTACTCTTTTCAGACAGTGAGCTGTCAGCTTCTATTTCTCAGTGTTGAAAAGAGGATGATGGTAACTAATGCAAAATGCCTTTGACACCTCAGAAGAAGCTTTAACTGCCAAACACCATTGTTTCACTCTCATGGCTTTAGTTCTGCCCTCTCAGACCACAGTAACATATTCACTCAAAGTTTTTCCGTGTAACTTTATATTTGGAATTACTCTGTTCTTTTTCTTTCTTTCTTTYTTTCTTTCTTATTATAKTGAAATGGAATTCTGTAATTCTTAGTAAAGCTGATACGGATTTCTCAGCTTTGGTAACAGCTACAGGATTAGTTCTTTTTCTCATCTCTTCTCTACAGCAATAGCTTCCCTTCCACTCCCTCCCATTTCCCTCAAAAAAAGGTGGAAGCTTGACAAAACTGTCGATAACAAAGCAACTGTCAGGCTGAAGGCAAACTTAGTCGCCTACTGGGACATGGTGACTGTCAACTTCCTTCAGTTTTTAGTGGATGGYGCTTCCCACTCCCTGATGAGGATAGCTGCTCGTGGTGAGATGCTGAGGACTCCTTTGGCAGTCTCTGAGGGATATTATTTGCAAAAGACACTCCACTGCGACTAGGTTAGAAGTCTTTGACTATTGATGCCTTGCATTTAARGACGAAAATAGCAAAGCAGCAATTTAAAGGAATGGACATTGAAGAGGCTCTGACTGAGGGAATATCTCAATCTTTTTTTTTGGTGGCTTCTTCTTCCCCCTTTGCTTTGTTTTCTCATCCTGCTTSCTTTGACTGGTGCCCCTTCAGAGGTATCACTAAAGTGGCTTCAGTCCAAAAAAAGGTTTTATTTGCAGTGTCGTGGAAATATCATTTCTAAGAAAATGCAAATCTTATGTTCTTCTGGCTGTCTTGTTAGAATGCAACAGTATCTGTGTTTTCCCCCCTTTGGTGCGACATGAAAACTTTCAGTGACTTTTATGGTTCAATTACTTTTGGCAGACTTCATTTCTCCAAGTTAGACCCACGCACTTGTATAAACATAACTGACTTCAAGCTGTGTTAAATATAATCACTTAGCTACAAAAACAAAAAACAGAGATAACAACTAAGATCAAAATTCCATTTTTTTAATAAACGTTCTGGGCTGAAAATAATGATTYAGAGTGGCAATCATACACTGCTCACAAGTATTTCTCCCTCTTTGTTCTTTAGCTCTCACATCTATCCCTACTGTCATCCTTTTCCTCTTTGTTTTTGCTAAAAATGCATTTCTACTGCTATAAATCCCACAGAAACAGATCACAGAATCGTGTCTTGAATAAGATAGAGGTGCATGACAACAGGAAGTGTGAAGCAAAAATAAATACGACACCATCACTCGTTAGGGATAAGTATGCTGAATATTAAATCAAATCCTGAAGTTCCCTGTGCTACTGTCTAGACTAAGTGTGATATGAGTGGTGAGTATGAAAAAGAAAAAATGATTGGGAAGGTACATGAGGTATGAACAAAACCTTCAAAGCATACATGTCCCTTATAGTGATGTTTGACAGTAAATATTTGGTTTATAGTATGAGTGAAATAAGAAAAACAGCAACTAAAAATAATAAAGAAATCAGTGTGCAGGCAAAGAAACAAAAATGATGGGRGAGAAGACATTACAGTTTATAATTTTTAAAAAGGATCTTGCGATGTTTGTTAAAAACACCTCTTCCACACAATATTCCAAAGTAATGAGTCATTTCACTCTTTGTCTGAAAGTTTAAATAATTACTACAAAAGGAATAAAACACCCAAGCTCTGCTTTTTGAAAACTGATGCTAAAAGCAGGAAATGTCTTTTTCCTTATAAATGAGCTCAGAACAGAGTCATCACTCCCCTAGCACTGCCCAACCTTGAACTTGCTAAAAGAAGCTTCCTGAAATTCAGAAAACTCAATGGCACACTGCATGAGCATAACAAGCAGGAATAAGAATATCACATGCTTTGTGTCTGTCTTTATAATTCCAGCCTTTGGTTTAGACCAGAAAAAATAACTGTGACAAACTAATATTAAGCRTTGTGCTACCTCACACTGAGTTGCAGCTCTGGAATTACTCCAACTCCAGGGAGCACTGATAGACATGAATTAGCTGATTCTTATTCTGTAGACTTAAATCCTACAATTTACACAGCTGTGAACTTGTCTAATTCACTTCCCGTGCACACTTTAAAACCTCTGAACTGCAGTGCAGAGTTTGGTGCTGCTCTCAGTGTAGGCAAGCTGGTTGATTAGGAGCTAATGAATAAGCTAATGGTTAAGTGAGTTTTTAATTACAGCTGTAATCTTACCACTTCCCAGTGAGGATGGAAGCTAGGCCGTAGAAGAGTAGTTATTCTTTTTGTATGTCCCCATAGGTTGCTATATTTGCTTAAAAGGACATGCTGGACCTGTGGAGATATGCTCCCAGAAGTCTCTGCAAAGCACACCTGGATAGGGACCCTGCATGCACCTGAACCTTTTGGTCCATCTAGCAATAAATCAGAAATTTTTGCAGCGAAGGATATGTTTTAGCAGATACTTAGGTATGAGTTTTATGATGATTATGCCCTATTTGGTTTATTATATTGTAAATATTAAAAATTGAACAATCTCTAAAAATTGTTTGAAATACAAAACCCAACAAAGAACTTCATTGAAACATTCTCAGTAAAAATTAAAAAAAGAAAAAAAAAAAACTTTCAGAATCTTTTCTAGCTGTCTGTACAACCTAAGTATAAATTAAGATATAAATTACATTATCATTTTCTTTAAGAATAAAAATGCTGCAGATTTCCTAGTAATGTAGTTGAATAGTTGAGTAGTCCAAAGAGTTGTTTGCTCTGTGATCTAATTTGCTCTCCTGCCTAAGGTGCAAATGTGAGTTTAATACTAGTAGAGAAAGTGCGCACTTCTAATGATGGCACTGCTTTAGTTTACTTGGTTTTGGAAGAGATGGATTTACTTAGGGAAAATCCAGATGTAGATGGTTAGATGAAAGGGAAAACTACCAAAAACAATAGGATGAGTCTAAATCTGTGGAGCCACCATAATATATCTGCATATCTGGATTGCAGTTCTCCCATAATGAGTAACAGGACCAGGAAACTCTTTAACATGTTACATCCACAGTGAATCAACCCACAGTTTTTACTCATATCCTTTTTTTACTTTTATAAAACAAAATTTGAGTCTGGTTCCAGCAATTTAGAAAAGTTTTATGGCAACTGAGTCAAAGAACTCGGCATGTTTCAGAATTTGGAAGGCCACGGGAATGTTGGGCAAAATCTGTCCTAACGGCTTAGTAATAATGAGGTAACAGTGATAAATCTTACTGTGTTGCAAAAAGAAGATTCCTTCTAATTTTTAGTTGAMTATTTAGAGCTTATTCACTCTCAAGGAGATTCATGTAATTTCTCCTTCCCTTTCAAATGATAGATGCTCTGTAGAGGTCATGCTAGAGGAGTCCTTGTGGAGATTTCTTARTTTTTGTTACATTTAGGTGGAGATGGATGATTTGATTACAGACTATCTGAACAGTTTCTTCATATCTTTGTGTAGCAAAGTTCATTTAAAAATACAAAAGTTTGTGGTATCCTTGTAAAAATTAGTATAAATAATGATAGCTTTATGCTGCTTTTCTAAGCCCGTACTTAGTGTTTAGAGGAAGTAACTGAGAGGTGGAAGAGGGTAGAGTTTTTATGTTTAATATCAGA
The DNA here is from genome assembly GCF_003343005.1 of Rhea americana. Lineage (NCBI taxonomy): Eukaryota > Metazoa > Chordata > Aves > Rheiformes > Rheidae > Rhea > Rhea americana. The sequence goes on along the minus strand of NW_028186424.1, from coordinate 3,315,198 downwards.
GTCAAGAAGGTACAAAGTGCTTCTTGACTCCCTGGAAGTTGTGGGAGCGTAGTAACTTCAGAGAAATCTCACCACTCCTCCTTAAATGTTTAAACGTGAATGTGAACAGCCATGTCCAAACGTTTAATGTGGCCTACGTGATTTTTGGCATAAATAACACTGCACTTTTTCTATTAAATTTGCTCCTTGGCTTTTTTTGGTATGTGTGTCTTTTGGCTGTAAGTTTTACAAATTCGTGTCAGACAGAAGCCATCCCTGATTCTGCACTTTTCTAGAAGTGCCGAGACGAGAAGTGAGAGAACATGCACCGGCAGCAGGACAAGTAACTGCTTTCTTGATGCCACTGTGTAGTGCTTAGGATTTTAGGAATATAGCTGGACCTTCTCTCAGATATTAGCGAGGGGTAAATCCATCAATGTTAGCAAAATCCTAGGTGTTTAAAATCAGTGTATAAAAAGAGTWGGGTTATTTACTCCATGCTGCAGCATATCGGCTAATTTGGTAGCYTAAGGTCCATTTGTACAGGAGCTGTTGCATAATTTCATGCTTACGTAAGCGATGTTATCCGTAAGTTGGCTCTGCTGTCCCTTCTGAGAGCCAAACTGTTTTAAACGCTACGTGCTTGATAGATGGTGGTTAGAAGGGGCGTGCTGGCAGCCTGAGCACTTTTATCGCTTTAATCAGAGGACCTCAACCTACTGCAGCACTGCGAAAAGAAAGTAGCAATGTGTTAATATTTTCAGAGAAGTTAGTTAATGTAAATATTGGCAATACTCTCAGATCATGAAGAACCTGAGATTAAAATGCTGCAATTGAAATTTCCAGCCACCCTTATCTGACCATTGAAACCACTGGTTCCTCATTGTAAAGGAATAAAACTTGAAAAACACCAGGAACTCAGCAGAGTTAGTCCCTTTTTACATCAGTGTAAGTGGAGCTGGAATTATACTGAATGTTTGTCTCATACCAGCCCCTGAGGGTTTTTTTTTTTTAGTTGACAGTAGAGAAACGGCCCTTATTTGGCTGTGTTAGACCTTCAGACTCAACAAAAATCCRTGCTCTGCCTTGAGATTTTGACCTCCTTGTTATATGGTAGCTGTCTGATATGTAGGCCATGGGAATATGTGTCAGATCTGCCCCAGGTTTTTTATACCCTCCCTTATAGCTGTGCTACCATCATTAAAATAACCTGGTRGCCTTGCAGTGTGCAGAGCAGGCTTCCAGCTGGCCTGGAACAGCCACCAGGCGAGGAGCTGCAGTTCATAGGCAACAAACGTGCAGAACTGCAGCTATTTGCAAAGGGTGTGTGGTTTCTCCCTCATGTTTCTTAGAGTTAACAGAACTTTGGGGAAAATGAATGTATCCAGCATATTCATATTTTGTCATTAATTGCTACCTCCTTTACTCCATAGAGTAATATGTGATTATTTTATCACATACTTTCTCCAGATGATCTATTAAAATTTTTTTTTATATACTTCATTGGTTGTTCATTTCTACGAGCATGTTTGTKTGCAGGATACTAGGCACCTTATCACTGGAGCATTAAGAAGGGAATAGGTCCAGTAATAGCAATCGACTTTCATAAATTTGAAACAAAGAAGTTGGAGAAAACAGAAGAAAGAGCAGACGTAGACTAACCTTTAGAGTGTAAAGAAAGCTATATTTACTTCAAAACCTGTCATTTAAAATATATAATAGTAGATCATCAGGCAGTTTTCTCTTTGTCTTGTATTTTTAGCTTTGATTACTCTTTTTTTTTGTGCCATATAATCTGAAGTAATTTTAACTAGGACTTACATCATAAGCAGTTTACAGGTGTTTCATTCTTGCAATTCAGATTTACCATTTTTTTCTGTTAAAACAGTTTTGGTTTTACTTATAAACTTACTCAACTTACTCATCAGTGACCTGGATGAAGGGACAGAGTGCCTTCTCAGCAAGTTGCTGATGATACCAAACTGGGAGGCCAGTTTGGTACAAGCCAAGAAAGCCAACAGTATCCTGGGGTGCATTAGGAAGAGTGTTGCCAGCAGGTCGAGGGAGGTGATCCTGCCCCTCTACTCAGCCCTGGGGAGGCCACATCTCGAGTGGCTGAGTACTGTGTCCAGTTCTGGGCTCCCCAGAACAAGAGAGACATGGAGACTGGAAAGAGTAGTAGCCTTTTTCCTAGAAAAGGAGAGGTTGTGGAGTCTCCTTCTCTGGAGATATTCAAAACTCACCTGGACACAATCCTCTGCAACATGCTCTAGGTRACCCTGCTTGAGCAGGGGAGTTGGACTAGATAATCTCCAGAGGTCCCTTCCAACCTCAACCCAGTCTGTGATTCTGTGATAAATTGATCTATTTAYGTCAAAAGAGAATATGAAATAGTCTATGTACTTTTTCAGTAGAAGCCAAGAATGAGACAGGAAAGTTGGACCATAGAACCACCACTTGGAACTATTATTATTATTATGATTATTATTGTTGTTGTTGTTGTTRTTATGCATTATAACTTGCTCTTGCTGAATATTTTTTGGATTGATTGAACATCAAACCTTCCCTGAAATTTTAAGACTTGAAAATTGAGTTGGGCATGTCATTTGAAAGATTATAGTCAGAAATTTGGAATAAGATTAAATTTTTATGTGTGTTTGACTTCATGGAAATTATTCTGATTTTTAAAATATTCTTTAAACTAATAGATCTACTGCTAGGTCAGACAGTTACCAAATAAATGGTTTCTGCCAGCTCAGCTGAGAAGTTTTCTTTTTTTTCTTTCTGAATAAAAACATAAGTATCTAATTAATGCTCATCTGAAGGGACTCAATTAGTACTTGGATTCATAGGATTACTCACTTTTAGGTTATTAACTGAAATCCAGCCAACATCAAAGCCCTTAACATGACTGAGGCTGCTTGTATCTAGTGTGAAATGTGCTGAAAGTCTCATCCAATTATTGATAGACATCTATAATAAAATACTTGTATTGTTACAAGTAGTGCAGAAAATATATTTCTAGTGAGTATAATTAAATACATAAATTGTAAAATAATGCCATTTCTGAGAATGTGAAAACTTTCTGACCTAGAAAAATGTTTTCTCCAGATGTTTGAGCTCTGTTAGTGGAACATCCTCTGCAGTTTTCCATTGCTTTATCATGCTGTGCTTGCTGGGCTTATAAACAGAAGACTTCAGTTTTCAGAACTGGGGAAGCAGTAAGCTAACCCTCATTTTAATTACTGCATCCATGCCTGAATGACTCTAAATAAACACCTATACYGAGATGCATGTAATGTTGATCCAGACTGGAAGGAATATAAGAAAATTTACTGAATCTTTCCCAGCATTAAGGTTATTATGACAGGCAAATGARACTGTATGTGGAGAAACCAACCTGAGCATCTGAAATCATTCAACCTTGCAAGTATTGGGAACGTTTCGTTAGAGACATTAAAATCTTAGTTAATTAGTTAAAATCTTGGTCCATTTTGAAATTTTGGGGGAACTGTCATAGTGAAGATAATAAAAACTTTGTCAACACACTGCAGCAGTAAATATTACTGAGGACTGTGGCAGTTCCTCGCCTGGCTTGTCCCGAGGGCATGGGCTTTCTGCAAGAAGATCTCTKTGTGCGTTAATTCACAGTCCAGGCACTGGCACTGAGTTGAATGAATTTAAGCAGACTGAAGTGAAAAATGCATTTGCCATTGCCAAAATGTTGCAGAAAGGTAGAATGAAAAATCTTTTGAAGGTTTAGACCAATTAACAGGACATGATCTTTTACAGCCACAGATGGTAGAGGGGGAGAGGAATTTACAAATTGAATATGCCTTCTGGTTAACTGACAGAAATTTCTATATAGAGGTAGAGGCTAATAGAAGTGCTGTAGAAACAGCACGTTAGGTCCGTGGGCAGCCCGTGGCAGTGGGGGTGAAGGCTGAACCACCCAAGAGAGTCTTGCAGCTGTTTTCTACCAGCCAGGCCAGAGGAGATGGAGGAGATCTGCAGCATCTAGTGCTGCCTCCTGGCTTCACGGGATGGGAATAATGCTTGGATGGTGCAAAAAGGTTCCCGCTACCCTGCTTCACCCTTCTCCTGGAGCATGAGCGTATGGGGTCCRTGCAGTCCAATGCAATTATTCTTAGGCAGTGCTGCAGGTCACAGCTCTAAGAAGATCCTGGGCAATAGGGATTTAGTCTTCAACGAGTCCAAAAGAGCATTTGGGCATGTGCTGAACCTGAACAAATGGCTAGTGCTATGTTTGTGCATGTGTCCTGTATCCTTTGCTCAGTATGCTGTGGGAGCAAACCTTAGCAAAGACTGAGAAGGTTCCCAAGCTGCGTTGYTGCCACCAGCAGTTCTTCCCTGAAACATTTCAGGTCTCATTCCTTTTCTAGTTTGAAACCGTGTTTTCCATTTTCAGTTATCTTTTTTATTTCCTTTATTACTTCTCTACTATAAAAAAAAGCAAGCCCTGGCCCTGCAGCAACAAGGCTGGTTTTAAAGCGGAGCTTTATGCAGGGATACGTCCACACGTGCACCGAGCAGGCAGAGAGGTCTGGAGGGCAGAGGCACAGCCTCTGATGGGAGGTGATTTGTGCCTCCGGAGGCTTGTACCAGGATCAGTGCTGTAGTTTCCARCACATAGTGACCGAATGTAAACCTGCTAGCAGGAAATATTTAATAAAAATTTTAGGAATCAGTTCCATGAAGACAGTTCATAATTTTCTCTGTGTTAAGAAAACATTCTCGTAAAATAACAATGACCTGCTGAACTACTTCTGGCRCAAAATATAAATATGCCCTCTGTTGTAAGCTCTCTAATGAAATCCAGGGCAGTGCAGTTGAACAAATATTGAAGGAACGTCCTTTCAGATGCAAGTGCTCGCTGAGATTAAAGCTGACCACGGAAGGTTGCATTCTTGACTCCCGAGCGCGGCGTTGGCGGGCAGAACGGGACGGAGCCGGGGATGGAGTAGGTGCGGAGTCACTGAAATGTCAAAGCGAGCAGTCCGGGAGCGTACAGCACCTGACTGGATTGCTTTGCCACTGGCTTTTGTTAGATTTGTCACGGATGCGTCAAACCTCGCAATTGTGCAGCTGCAGGGTGAGCCGGTTCTTACTCAAGGAAAACGGATCCTCCCAAACCCCTCCAGTAACTTCCTGGCGAGCTGAATCAAGCCACCCTGCAGCTGAGCAATCCAGGTCTTGATGCAGGGAGAAAGCCAGAAGCGCACAGCAAGAAGTGGGGGGCAGAGCAGCTCCCCCCACTCCGTTCCCGGCAGCCCCCAGTTAGCCTGGAGCCGGCACAACGAGAAATTGTGTCTTTAGATAGATTTCCTGGAAGGATGATTCAGGTTAACGTGCTGGTTTGCTGTAGGTTCTGCAGATCTGTTCAGAGCAACATTTCCCACGTCTGAAAGAAAGAGGAGGCTCTTTAAGCCTGTATCTTTTATAGTAATTATCTCYGTGATATAATGGGGATTTTTTTCAATCTTAAACCACATAAAAATAGGACTTTATGGTATTGGCGCTAATACTATGCTCAAATTAATGTTTTTCTATTATTTAGAAAATGTTCCAAGCCAAAGGCAAAATGCCCCGAATTAGCTTATAAAAAATATAACCCAAAGAAAAGTTTGTCCCCTGGATAAAGCCCAGCTCTGGGAACAGAGAGAATTAGATTATCTTCCTAACTGGCACCAGGTCCTGCACAGCATTTGGCAGATTGCTTGGGTCAGACTTAGCTGTAGTGTTTATGATTAAGTGGATAGGTTCTGGTTTCCAAACATGTTGATACATAATGATATATCAACTGATATTAGGGGCCAGTTCTTAAAAGTGCTGAGAACTTCAATCAATTTTGGAATTTCAAAATGAATCAACGAGATTCATTTTAAAAAGATATATATCTTTCTGTTCATAAAATTGTTATCTGCTTCATAAAGGCAGTATGATGCCAAAAATTAATAGGTCTTTGAAAAGAGCAAAATGTGTTGCTGTTGAAAAGGCACAAAACAGCCAAAAATAATACCAGAACTTTCGTTCTTTTACTCTCCAAAAATAAATAATTTCTATTCAGTATAAACACTAAAATTAGGGAGGTAGTGCAATTAAAAAAAGTTTTATTTATTTTATTTTGAAGTACAATTGAAATTAATTTCTGCTTCAGAACAAAAGTTTTAAGGGCAAAACATGGAGTTTATCTTGTAACAGATGCTTTTAGTTTGCTTCTGATGAGTATGACTTTTAGCATGCTCATTCTTCTGGGGTCTTACTGGAGAATGCCTGAGCAGAAAGTTCACTTTTCCTAAAAAGTCACACTTCCTTCTGGATATGAGTAATAATGTGCATATGTTTATTTAGTGAAAAAAAAATAATAAAAAAAAAGACCTCTCCAGATACAAAAGCGACTGTCAAGAGGYAGATACTTGCTGGTAATGTATATAGTAAGTTTCAGGAGCATCTTTTTCTAATCTTTAATACTGTATCGTTCTGAGGTAGAATAAATTGTTCTTGTGCCATGAAGGCCAGAAGAAATAACTCTGGAGCTGGAGTTGGTGGACTCATTGCCCTGGCTCAGGTTGGTGGGGCCTTCTGGTTTCTGGCAGATAAAAGGCTGCTCCTCGCTGAGGCACGCAGCTCCTGCCAAGAAGATGGTCATCTGACCGCATGGAGCTCCCTGCCTCCAGTGGGCARCTATAAGGACCTGCCTCCATCAAAGTGGGACATGGGGCCAAATTCACTGACTGATCCTGACTTTGGCTTTGAGCTGTTTAATAAGTATGTGTTTAGATACAGCTCTCTCACACTGAAAGGTCTCACAACTGCTTAGGTTGCGGAGGTGACATTTGACAAACTGGACAACATTGCACTTCTGGTGTTCAGATCCTTTTCTGCTAGCCCTCTTGCTGCTGTGTTGTTGGTGGCCATAACATGCGGTGCAGTGTCTCCTTCCAGGCAAGAGCATAGCTGAGCAGGTACGCTCACACCATGCTACTGCATAAACGTTTGCCAAAATTATACTTTACCTGCTTTAATACTCCAAAATCTTGCTACAGAAGAGACTTGTGTTTTCATGAGCACAGCATACTCTTCCACAATGCCAAAATAAATAGAGGGTAGGAGAAAGGGGTGAAACRGAGCTAGCAAGAGGATTTTCTGCTGAGTGAATGTTTGGATTGTATGCTCTGCAGGGCTTTGGAGCGTCTCCACGCCTGGATTGTGAGGGGGCTGACCTCCCTATCAGTGCTCCACCATAAATCAGGTTTTGCAAAGAGAGATAAGGCTGCAGCCCCTCCAAAGCAGGCAGGCAGCAGAGTCTTGTTAAGATGTGCAAAAGACATAAGAAAGCACAAAGATGCAATGCACTCGAAAAACATGCACAAATTAGAAAAGGATTTCATGGTTTTCAGAATTCTCTGAAAGACAAAGTAATAAACAAACAAACAAACAAACAAAYAACYTGTGGCCCAGATAGCTGCATGCGCTTGACTTCCCCCTTGTTTTCTCTGCTGATTCAGTGGCACCAAAGCTTGCTGTACGTGTAGGGGCCCAAGAAGATTAAGGCAGAAATAGGGAAGATTAGAGTTCATGGATTCAAATATTTTTGCTATTGTTAAGATGCTTCCAGGGTAAATGCAGAGCTCTGCTCATATCTGCGCTGGTCAGAGTGCACTATTGCCAGAGAGCCACCTCGTCTAACAAATTCATGAAACAAGGTTGCCTCCGTCTGTCTGTGACCTTGGCATAACCTGCACTTCCAGGAAGTTTCTTCTTAACCTCTGAGAAAACAATATTCCTATTTGGCCTTTATCCAGTGATCCAGAAATATTAGCAAAAATGTTATTCTCTGCATTCTTGTGATATTTTGTATTCGTTTCACAAGATGAAATTATATTGCTTTCAAAAAAGATTCCTCTTATCCGTTCAAGATCTTTCAGTTTGACTATTTCCTTGCTGTTAAAAGAGGAGTATGTAGGAGTATCCCACTGTCGTGTTTACACCGTTATCATTACACTTTTGCCTTTCCTAAAACAATTAGTCCATGTTTCTTCTTTCTCTCTGAAGCTAATCTACCCATTCTTTTAAACATTTTAATCACCTATATCTGGATTCTGTGAACAGCGTGTGGCATTATAGGACTTGGTGGTTTTTCTTTTCTGTTATTTACATTACATGTTCTTCTGTAATGGAGTAGACGTCGCTGGGGATAGCGTGAGGAACGAAGGTGGAAGGGGCAGAAAGCTGAGGGGCCGGGAAGGTGCCAAGGTATCTTGGTGCGCCCTGGGAAGCGAATGCTGCTGCCCTGCCTGCGTTGCTGTACCTCTCCTCTCCCGGCTGCTCCCTCTGTAAACTTCATTTTCCCTTCACAAATTTAACATTTTTAGGATTTCTACCATCTGTATTGCCTCACAGTTTTTTTTTCTTTTATTTGCCTTTACTGTTCTTAAAGTTCTTAGATTCATCAGCTCTGTTTTGTTTAAATGGGAAAGGCTTGAAGACACATACGTACTTTGAAAAACTTCAGTGTTTCTTAGGTCACTTAGGAGATTAAACCCTGCCATAAGCATCCTTGACCTTTTCTGTGTCATATACTCTAAAGAAATATAYTGTAAATGGAGGTAAATAGCAATTTCTTTTCTTCTAATGCTGGGAAAGTTAGAAGTGACTGAATAAATACAACGGATATGTTTGGCTGCTCCCTGGCAGGCCTTCGGGGTCTTGCTCTGGTTAACTGTGTTTACAGCACTTCTTCTGATTTTCATAATTTCAGCTGAGTATAGCTGGGAAGTCATTAAACTATTAGATAGTGTATGCCGGAAATCTTACATTGCCTTCCTATGTGTGGTTCAGAAAACGTTGTAGACTATGGCACAAACCAAAGGGATTAAAAGAAACACAACTTGCTTCAGTTCATCTAATGTATTGGGATTGCATAACATTTTTATTCTGAAACGTTCATTCTTTCTCCATGCGCAATGTAAAAAGTGAAATCCAAGCCATTTTGATTAGTCCATGCCACAAATGGTCACTGGCTTGGCTTGAAGCGCAGTGCTCTTCCTCGCTCCTCCGGGGCGTAGGTAAGCAGCTTGTCAAGCAAGCTAATGCCACCCAGGGAGGTGCCTCTGGGGGCCACACGTGGCCACCGGATTGCCCACCCAGGCTGGACTTCCTGGATGCGATCCGGAGCATCATAGGCTGAAACGGGGCATCTCACTACCCGTTTGGCAGCGGACAGCAGCGCTCTGCTCTGCGTTGGGCTAATTCGGCGAGGGGCCGGGGGCGAGAGCGCTGCCAGGAGCGCTGTCAGCCTCCGACTTCACACCAGCAAGAGGAGGTGGTTTGGAGGTGTAGATCGGCGACAGGCTGGAAACCAGAAAACTGTGCAYGCTTACGTGGTTCTGCCATCAGCAGCATTGATATTAGTATTACTTATTGGTAGCTGCACGTCTGGTCAAGCCATGGTGCAGCATGCGGGGAGACAGGRTCCTGCCAGGGTGCTCTGCCCCCCTTCTCCTGGATGCAGCCTGGAAAAGTCCTGCAACATCAGTTAGAGTTGCAAAGTGATGTAGAACTTTGTGACTAAAATACTCATTTTACCACAGTTATTAACAAAATCTACTTCTATATGCTTTAAACTGTTTTATCTAATTCTCTAATGTACACCCCTGACCATTTATGAAATTGTATAGGGGCTTGGGTTTTTCTTAAGGTTTGAAGAAAGCTTATCACTTTTCAGCAAAATCCTTAAGGACTTTCYCCTGTGCCCAGTTCACGTGACTTAGACCAACATTTTAATTACAACAGCCAGAGGCAAAAATAGATAGAACTGTCAAAAATAGCTAAATTAGACAGATTTCTTGAGACAGGCACAATGTGATTTGGATTTTCAGATGTGTCAAGGGTCAGATTATCTCAACAGCTGCCGGCATTGAGCAGACTTTGCCATTAATAGGAATTGTTAGACRAATGATGATTGAAATTTTGCCTCAAACATCCAGTGTTGTACATCCAGCGTGGATACATTTGGTCTGAGTGGCTGATTAGATCCGATAGGGTAGAAACAGTGTTGAGACCAAATTTGCAGATTTGGAGAACTGCAGAATGTGTAATTCCCACATTGCTTTGCTGATGTTCCCAGGAGGAGAACTTCACACTTTCATGTGTTTCTGCTTTAGGCTGTGCGCAAGACTACCTCTGCGTGCCGTGTGGATGGGACACCAGCTCTGTGCATGTCCTCTCTGCCCTCATGATATGGCAGGAGATAGGACAGGGAAGACCACCTTTCATACAGAGGTGCCTCACTGTTGCTTGATACCAGGAAAAAAAGGATTTCTAGACAGCCTGGGACTATAGAAGTCAGGGACTACGGTACCATGAGGCTCCACAGAGCATTAGTTTAGCCACAAATTGCCATATCCTGCCCAGGAGCAGGATGAAGCCAGCCTCAYCTTTCCCAGCTGTAAACTGGAGAATCCTGTTCGCTAACTCAAAATGATGCTAGGAAACTGAAATAGTTAATAGTTCTACAGTGCTTTTTGGCTGTAAATTACTTCTGGAAGTTACATGATGAATATTTGCTGGCCTACTTCTCTAACTTGAAATGTTGTGAAGGCTTTTTTTAGAATCAATGTCTTCATCATCATTCATCTCTTGATTTGGCTATTAGTGAGTTGTCATCAATTTGGCATCTGGAGTGAAAGGAAAGCACGAGCTCCTTTGTCTTTTCTTTCTACGTCTCTTTAGAAAAAAAGTAGGGGCAAAAAAAACCATGATCATGGGAAAACAGATTAAAGCAGTAAAGGACAGAAAATCCAGAAAAAACTTCTTAGTGCAAGTGCGTGCTTGCATCTTTCCTAAAAACAAACCATTTTAGAGAAAATGGTTTTCTTTTTCAGAGAAAACTTTTTTTTTTTTTTTTTGAGTAGTACTGTTGAGGTTTATGTACTCTAAATGACCCATCTTTGCCCTCTTTTTCTTCCTTAAGTCCTCATTCATGTAACAGTCTGGCCTTTTTAAAGCACCTTTCTGCTATTGTCAAATGTTCCAAAGCAAAGACTTATTTAAATAATTTCCATTTTTCCACTGGCCTTTACTGCCTTTTGTCAGATGTCTGTCATTTTTTTGCTGATAGGGTGTGACAGAGATCATTTTGCAGTATTTGACTGCTAAGGTACATGTACCCCACGAGCCTTTGCAAACATTGAGTCAGAACTGGAAAGAACTAGGACATAATGGAGCATTTTATCCTTTACCAGTTGTTAGTTTTAGTCTCTTATTTACTATAACTGCGGAGCTCAAAGTATGATTTGCGGAAAAAAAGATAGCGCACTTGTTTCTTAGCAGATATTTCTTCATTGCATTTTCAAAGAGCTTTGAGCAGGAGGGTTCTTTTTGTTTTGTTTGGACATATACATTTGTCTAGAATTCCTCTAAAAGTGGATTTGACTACTTTCTTCTTTACTGTAAATAATTTCTAACTCATAAAAAGAAGCCATAAATGGCAAAAAGCAGAAGTTGTAGGATAGAAATGTTTCTACCAAAAGACTTTAAAAAATATTTCATCTGATAATGCTCCTATAAGAAGTTTCAAATGTGACTTACATGGGAAGGAAGATAAAGATTCTTATCTCAGAGTTTTTCCCCTGCAGTCTGTGAAATTAGTTCTATGAAACCATTAGGTTGCAGTTTTTGTGCAGGGAATACCTCTTTGAGAATTCCTCTGGATTAAAGGCCACAGAATTAGGTTTCTGTATGAGAATGCTATCCCCAAGGCCTTTTATGACTCAGTATTTAGTTGGTTCTTCTCATATTTCCCCCTTTCTTTTAAGCGCTGCATTAAACAGATGCAAATAGGAAAGTATTAGGAATAAATACTCAGGAGGATAAAATGCAATTTCAAGTGTTTCCTTAATGTCCAAGATTGGCAAACAGCCTCTAGAAATTGGACTAGGAGATATTATTTATACAAACAAGATCAGTTCTGAATTTTCTTTATATTTGCTTGCAAAAGACCTTTTTATGTCCTTTGAAAGAGATTTTCACTTTATGAATTTACTTTTTTGCTTTTCAGTGTTTATGGGAAGAAGGAGGGAAAGAAAAGGGAGCAAAGTCTCAGGAGGAAGATTCAGCCCACTTTGTTTCAGGATCTGTAATAGCAAACGGAGCAGTTGAGTCTCCCCTTTCCAAGGAGGGTTCTTGGCAGATTAGAGGCCAGTGTTGCTCTCTTTGAGCTGCAAAACCGGTTGTGTGCACAGTCTCGTAATTATCTGTAATTTTAAGCAAGACAGATGTAGCATTAGCTTCTGATTCAAGCAACAGCCGTATTAATTTCCAAGAGAGCAGCAGCAGATGGTGAGATGAGGGAAGCATTCAAATGTTGGCCATCGATAGCTTTTACCTTCGTGCAATACAGGTGGCTGCGGCTGGGCTGCGCCGGGGGGGCTGCTTGCAGCCCCGGCCCCACCAGCTGGGTCCTTCCCAGGCTGCGGGCAGGGAGCCCGCGTGCCCCTTGCTGCGCGGCTGCAGGCCTGGCACGTCCTGGTTGTGTTACGATGCGATGGGATAACTTTAACGTAGGGTCAGCACATTTTTTTTGATAATACCGAGCCCGACAACCTCAGCTGTCTGTGGTTTCCTGGTTAGGCTATGGTCTGTGAAAAACTAAGGATATGAAGCCCAGAAAATAAGCTAACTTGCTATAAACTGTTTTTTTTTGTCGTTTTGTTTTTGAGTGTATTTTTTTTGGCCTTCGAAATGTCAGTGGGAGGCTCTTTGGCAGTGCATCTTCCTTGTTACTTAGGAATACATGAGGAACTGGGAAGCACCTTTTGACAAATACTGTTGACCAAGCCATTCAGGAAATTATCCAGCGATATGATGCATGAGACTGATGGTACACGCAAGCCTCGCTGGAGCTCGTGTCGCTCGTGATATTCCCTCTGCCTTGCAGAGAGCAGCCTGATGTGTGCAAACAGAATTACGAGTGATCCTCCCGGTCATAAAGCATCGCTTCCCTGCCTGGGTGATACTGCTGAAGCATGGTCAGTAGTATCTGCATGGTAAGTGGTCGGTGGTGTCCGTATCGTAGGTGTAAAGGGTTTTGTTCTGGTTCCAGTGGTCAATTTTTATCTTCATGGTGTCCATCAGCTCATTTGATACAAGCTAGCAATCATGAGAATATGCTGAGGATCAGATCAGTTTGTAAAGTGCATTTTTTCTCTCATAAGTATGGTCGGATAGGAAGTTTTAGATACTGCAAAGGGGAGAAGCTGCTATTTCATATGCTGTCCTCATTCTGTGCTGGCACGTTTTACAAGTGTTAAATTTACAAACGTTAAAGCAACTCAGGCAAGCTGGACTTAAAAAATGCATTGAGAATCATGGGGAGCAAGTGTGCAGGGTGGTACCTGTCACAGTCCTCTTGGGCTGAATTGCACCCTGCCCTTTGCTGTCGCAGTTTCTTTAGCCATAATACTACGTAGAGAGCGTGTTACGAGTCTGGGAAAGTTAACGTGTTGGACATACGTCCTCAGAGTTTTGAAATTCTGTTGTGCCACYGGAGAATAAATCTTTTAAATGTGACTTACACGTTGGAAGGGGCTGGCTGTAAGTAGAGAAGGAGCAGGCACRCGTGGTTAAGGCAGCTTCCGTGCTCCCTGCAGCAGACTGCTGTGGGTTAGAGCTGAGGTCCCCGCTCCCTGACCGCTGACCGGTTCTGTCAGGTGCATTACTACGTCCTCTGCTCTGGGCAGGACAAACAGATGTCCAACTGTGTGTGTATTTGGCTCCTCTTGCACACAAGTGAAATTGCTCCGTTTTAAACATGGATTTTTCTCTGAACCCACTTAGTGTTCCAGTTAGTAAAACCCATCGGAAGAAGCAGGACTTTTTATCACGGGAAAAGTGTTTGCAAGGTCTGGTCTGAAGATCTAGATAATAAAACTAGCTGCAAGAGCAGATGCAGCACAACTGCTAGGCACAGGCGATTTTGAGGATTACTGTTGAAGGGGCTGCTGAAAGTATGAGGGATTTCACRGGAGAGAGTGAGGTTGCTTGGCAGGGAAGAGAGAGCCTGCTCCAAACATATGGGGCAGCGTAATCAGATACAAAAGCAATGGATAATGTGCAGAAAACAGAAGGGGGCCAAGGAGAGTGAAAGCCGTGGAGGTGAACTGTTCCTAAGATCCTGYGAATAAGTCAAAAAACAAATTCTGTATCGCAAAGAGGTGTGAGCGCAGTGAGCATGTTCGGGCAGAAGAGGGGAAAAAATGGCAGGAGAAAAAGGTGTTGGCAGCAATTTATAAGCATTTGTTAAACATATKGTTTGTGTTTTCGTGATAAATTCAAAGCACATCTACTAAAATTAGATCTCTGTAACGTACAAGTATTTGACTGTCTTCCATGAAGAAAAACTTTACTAATTTCAGTGGTTCTGCCCATCTTAAAAAGAGCCACAGTAGAGTCAGTAAATAAAGCAACGTACCACTTCATGACTTTTAAAGGAGGAATTCATGGTTTGTGTTTTATGCCACAAACTACTAATGTCTTTTGAAATCTAGTGTATTGTTTTCTGTCTGATCAGTGCTGGAGACAAACATGGTGCTCAGGTTATGGAAAGCATATAGATTTACAATTAATTTCTTGCATATAGTTTGTTGGATGGCTTTTGGTGTCAGGGTAGTGTTGCACTAGCTTCTTACATSAGATTGACAGGGTCTAAATCCATTCATGAAAATTGTTCCTGCACATTGAGGAAGTTCTGCAAAGTGGTRCAAGTTGTGCGAGCTGGAAAAAACAAACAAACAAAAAAAACATAGCAAGGCATAACATGGGAGAAGAGMKSYKCYYSTSWYMYSYKYWYRKSKYKWKWTKKGGGGKKKWKWYWYRKRKRKGKKKWKWTWYWYWKMRSAKAKRKSTSYSMCMMMMMCCMCMYSTGYRYMWYMWMRMRSWGWGWKTTYYCYYTTWYWSTSTSYSYSKGGSSYCYMSWSYYSYKYTYTMTMTCYCMCWSYRSASMMSWRTWKKKKTTKTKWYRMRAAARRKGYKCYSYGKGKRTMWSAKAWWWYYCMYRYRMRRKGYKSTGTRTMKSRKMYMYMTSKRRAMWYYWSWGKRKRYRSARMWYWKWGKKKWTWTKTKWYAYWTTWKRKGTKTYTYTKTGWRMASWKYWYWTKTKTTTWWWMYSMRWRWRWWTWTMTYWKWKTKTGWRMWSKKKTTKWGAKRTKWWWWTTYYYCTCTCYMYAWAAMWSYGMRWRTSYCMSRGKRKMRYRTSWMARAKRTKKTKYYYCTYTKWGMRYMTCWCMCYSTSWMAARMKSTRWAAAWAYASWKTKKRKRKRKRYKYKKRGRKSYMSMGYRWWRWRRRRRRAKRYKYYYYSYRMMRYRTWYTCYCYYWWRRKSYCMYAYAYWKWGARWWKTKTYYYCYCYYTKKKSTCTMWAARMSYMTRTKKWGRRKAYASWRKAGMKCWCMYSKKKTTTKKSSYSKRRAAAMWSKGRRRRGGKGYRSASWMKWKWKMKSWGAKATWTYWYRKKGWKATWTWTMWYWWTMWYRKKGKGRKWKTRTWKWGMKYYTSTKKTGTKTWTRYSYYYYYYWTWYWSMKCWSAGRKGKKGTKKKSKYTWKRRRAMMCYSYRSAKWTTTKWRWRWRRMRMARRRKWKYRSMRSAGARARRRKAYWCTCWYWTTTYTSKSRSWKTYWMMACWMYWSTRWARMRCWSKRKMYYCWSWGTKTYYMSAGWKYTCWYWWWAWRWGMSMMRMRYWTTWKAKRTGWSWYTTYWSAGRSRSRSRSWGTSTMKRKSTYYWSMRYWYYCYMTRYRCACAMAWMWMAAWMYYSTGWSMYMTWTTWYMMMARAGWRKAGMRCWCTYKWRWMWSWKWWWATMTMKWRKAGMKSTGTKTKKRKRWGWRWARMKCTSYRYMWYMYCMMRWRYWYTKWRAAAWMWMWWWYAYMWMAMWSWGRRKWYWSRRKMWSMRSMSCCYYYTSTSTCTSKKSTYYYCYYWTMTYWKWKYYYYWTMTMKARWRWGRKGWKMYYSYGYGTGYRMWRKKGYKYTKTRKMKMKMKYKWKWTKTGWRWWWTWTKKRKAYWYKWRRRGKGWRARASAYRKRRAARMKCWYRWGRRRRMKCWYAYMYCTSYRSWSYMMRMRMWRYKYWWRWGTGWRRWSWCRMRRASMCMSAGMSSCKSKRKAWRMSYSTGYRCAMRRRGMRSARRRSRCAMRAKRWGARAWAWMWSKKSWYAKRRGRRRWRYKSTRTATATMYSYGWKATWYKCRSRGKKYWMAMAYWTYTMKMKSTGWRRRSKYYWYWKWRRMKYTKYGSRGARMWSTKWTRYKCWSMRSWRYASRKKYKSKKTKKRGWKYYYSYSMCRYKTKKRSASMKSTGWKAWMRCRSWGTKTKTGWGRGGKGWGAGRRGAKAYRMKATWKWRAAWAWAAARRGSKYWTRKRSWYTTKYRYRYKMKRSKCTYTKTKTTKYKYTTTYYSCGYRTWTWWWWTKYKSWGMRYWYTSKRKAYRMGMKSTGKSKYWKWSTYTYYYSWRRRRSMMSRRGWGKRGMSCMCWSWSAMRAGWKKKKKTKYRSMKCYCMSRRGASMMCACACMYSTRKAGMRYRYKCWSMRSAGMRCMSYKWWMACASMGCRYMKCKSYKCWSAGAGMKSTSTCYCCMSARWWTTTTTWWAAWWWWRAKWTYTMTWTTTWTRTKWWWRWKRYKYTWYMYSTGKGGSKYKWRWWTYWCASMKMYMYMWARMKCTCWSAKWTTTTTTTTYYYSTKKWSWMYASMRYAKMKCTCWCACASWGWRRWKYTCYMMARRRGASASARRWGTSTYKKGKSWYWKKKGTRWRRKGKGGGKSWMWRTSTYYTCYMCAMRARRAGAKAYMYCWMMWCTCWCMMYWYWMAMMYCTSTKWWWRTRWMRYRTATWTYTYTKWKMTYWTWTTYTYTWYAYAWAWMTSTRWMACWCTMTATATMTMTWTWWARRRRWMTYTWWAARMSYSWSASARAAARMRSARWATAYWYYTCTCYYYKWGARRAKAWRAKAWWAWRWRWWAYAYRKKGKRRRWKWYWCWYWKYRYWKTRKASMCYSYRSWGWGARAWRTGWKATAWRRRRRWRTAKAKWYWMAAAWWKKSKYTTTYYCMYMTYTWYAYAYAMAMASRRGRRSWYYTSYRYMTSTKYTSWKAWAAWRTRWWATWWTMTYWYACWSYSYYTWWAWWWKMKMYWYWTWKKRRRRKKWTATAWMACMMYATWTWYAMRWGYRMRMRMWWYTYKKRSWMTRYRSWRKAKATRKSSMMAAMRMKMWYATRWKRWRMAMWWKWGARMWSWGMRMWWTTTWWMWYTKYRYAWMWYKKSRYRTGTRWWAWAAAAMWSTRTWKYKSYRYAYAMAAAWAYWSWRMACWMYWSTGYRSWKTYYMCMMYWKYSYYWTWTWTATWTYTYTKTSWYMWYWTTWYWMTWTKKKKTTTYTSTKYYMYWKWGWGWGWKWWWWTWYWMTMTCWCAYWTYTSYSSSRKAYAYAWWWWKWKYYYMKMKYTKWRARARAWMYYMWMMYMWRAGMRSMKCTSTGWGMRSMKSWGRRSMYSKKGWRARWGWRMWCYMMRRKGTRTWKTRKRGSKYTKTGTKKYKYTTWYWMWWRKRGAKWWTMTSTKTYTSTGYKYTYWSWSTYWWMWSWGMSCCMYMTSYKCYCSMGASMYYKWSAGTCTGGGGCAGGCTTCCCCTCCTCTCACAGACTGTCTGTCTCTTTATTGCATCAGAAAAAGACTGCTTTTTTTTTTTTTTTTTTTTGTGTGTGGAATCTGAGCCCATTTATGAATTCTGTAGTGGCTGCTTATCTTTTGCGGTTTGGAGTAATGGAGGAGTTGAGCGAATGCAGGAGCCAGGAAGCAAGACCTGGAATGTCTTGTCCCGACAAGATGATGTCAGCTGATACATTTGAAGATGGGTAAATGCAAAAAATTTTCATTTTCTGCCCTAGTAGGGTAGTGGGAGTCTGAAAAGGAARCTGAAACAGAATGCCCATAGGGAGTGCAGACTGTGAGGGTTAGACCCTCTCCCAGGCAGCAGGGGCTGCAGATGGAGTGAAATCCATGTTCTTTGGCTTTACAAGGTAGGTTATATTTATTTTGGGAACAAAACCCCATATGGGAAATACACTTTCAGAGAAAACCTTCAGCAACTCAGTAGAGTCTGCTCTAAGTTTCTGTAGCTGGTTATTGCCATTTTTCTTTTTTTGGCTAACCATATTGTTTTAATGAGTTCAGAGTAGATAATTAATGCTTAAATAAAAATAAATGCTTATAATATTAAATACTTTTTTTTTATGAGTATGTGAACCTACTTAAAATTAGGCATTCCTCACCAAAATCTGTGGCAGTGCTTAAACACTGCTCTGTACTTTAAAAAAATAAACTCTTTATCCATCTGCCTCATGCTGATGGATTACACTGCCGCATTGCTGTCACTCACTGCATGGCTGTAGCTGATTGAGTAGGATTTTTGGCAGCTTGTTTCTTGTCCAAACATATTTTAATGCTTTCCCACCTCTTGTTTTATCACTACATACTGCAATAGCAGCATTTTGTGCTCTGATAGCTTTTTTGGAAAGCTGGTTTTGTAAAGCCCATTCCTTGAAAACTGGAGCAAAAGAAGAAATAAGAAAAGGGGGAATATATGTGGGTTGTGGCTGAAATGATCCCTTGACACTCATTGAGGTTGATCATACATATGTATGAGACAGGAGGAGTTTTTAGTAGCTGTGTTTCGCCTCTGTTGCCCCAGGCTGTCTGGAAAGAGAGTTTCTGACAGTTTGGAGAGCTCCAGATTTTAAACAAAAGATCATTGTTTTATTTTTTTAGAGAGGCTCAGATATAATTATTTTTATGTTAAAGCACCCTGATGACAAACCATCTATATGTTTTGCTTGATCCTTGCTTGATCCTTCATCTTTAAGGCTTCGTCTGCTATTTAGGGTTTGCTGCTTTTTCGTGTACTTTTCCCRTACTTTCTGATAATACAATACACCCCAAAGGATGATCATCTCTACTTTACAGAACAGGTTTTTAGTATACTTAACTGATAGAGTGAGTTGGTCATTGCCTTTTCATATAACCTGTGAATGCATCACATTTCATATACTGCCCTCAGTAGGGCAGCAAAAAGGGAAATGCAACCTTAAAAGATCTTTCCTAGTGAAAAGTCTCCAGGCAGACCAAGCATCATAGTGTTTATCCTATGGTTTAAGAGCATCCTAGTTGAATTTAATTGGTTACTTTTTCCCTTTGATAACAATGCAATGAAAAAGTTAGATGCTTTAAAACTGATCAGCTCTCTCTGCAAATTTTGCAGTCACTCAAATTATACAGTGACTACAGAGTATAGGAAACCAAAATGCACTTTTCGTAACATCTGTATTCATTGTCTGTAACCTAAGAATCTGCTGTCTGTCTGTAGTTATCATTTCTTTTCAAGGAAGAATAGTCTTGTGGATAGGATACAMGAACGAGCCTCAAGGATTAAGATCTATTTTCTATGTCATCCAGGCATCTTCTGTGATTTTGGCTGATGTCGTGTAATCATGTAACCTCTGTTATTCATCTGTAAAGTAATGGGAATTATTTTTACTCTCCTAGAAAAATATTCCTAATATTATTTAGAGAATCACAGAATAATTTAGGTTGGAATGGACATGTGGAGGTCATCTGGTCCAATGCCTTGCTCAAATACAGGCTAACTTTGAAGTCAGGTCAGGTTGCTCAGGATTTTGTCCAGCTGAATTGTGAATTTCTTAAAGGATGGAGATTAGTCCCCTAGACAGATGGTTCATTTTGCCACTCTTACTGTGAAGAATTTTTTCTTTGTATCTAATCAGAATTTCTGCAGCTGCTGTCTATCATCTCTTGTGCTTTCTTTGGGCATCTCTGAGAAGAATATGGCTCTGCTTTCTTGATCTTGATTACCCCTTTTGGTAATGGAAGACCACAACTAGATACCCTCTTAGTCTTCTTTTCTCCACGCTAAACAAACACAGCTTGTTCAGTCTCTGCTCATTTTTATCACGTGCTCCAGTCTCCCAGTGATCTCAGTGGCCATTCACTCAACTTGCACAACTTTATCAATGTCTTTTTTGCACTGAGGAGGACAGAAGAGGACCTGCTACTCCAGATATGATCTCACTAGTTCTGAGCAAAGGGAAATAATCACTTCTGTCCATCTGCTAGCTGTATTCTTGCTAATGCAGCCCCGTGTGTGGTTCATTGCTTCATCGGAGAACTGCTGACCTGTACTCAGCTTGTGTACCAGAAGCACCAGGTCCATTTCTACAGAGCTGCTCTCTAGCCAGTTCTCCTCTTGCCAGTACTGTTGCTTGGGGTTGTTCCATCCCTAGTGTCAATTTCAAGAGATTTCTGATATTTTTTCAGGCTATTGAGATTCCTGTRTCTGGCAGCCCTACCTTGGCGTGTATCAACTGTTCTTGCCATTTGGGGTTGGCTATGACTTTGATGAGAATGCCTGCATGCCATCATCCAGATCACTAATGAAAATATTAAATTCATCTGCATTATTTACGATATCTGAAAAAATGTATCCAAATGTATGAAGACATCTCTGTAGATAAGTCAAAGAGCATTTAAAAGATTTCTTTATTATTTGAAGAAGGGAAAACAAGTAATATCACCACGATTTCAAACAGCATGCCTTTTTATTTGTTGGTGGGTATCATGTAATTGCTTGTAGTATACTAAAGAAAGTAAAAATTCCTTCTCTCCCCAAATGCACTGTTGCTACCTGCTTCTAGATTTTGTGTATTTCTGTGTGAAATTCTTTTCCTCTCAAATCAAAATGTAGTCATGAAAGGAACTTTTTCATTAACTACTAGGGTTTTGTAGCTGAATTGCAAGATTGAGTGGAAGCAAGTCACAGTGATTTTGTACGTTTCTTGATAGTTCTAAGATTTTTGTCTAACAAACGAGTATCTTCTTAAAATGCAAACATGCTTTCTCCAGAGATACCCTAATTCAGGCTTTCTAAATAAAATATTAAAATGAAAGGGTTGAAAGCTAAAGGCATGTAACAGTTAAGATGATGAAGCTCTTTCAATGGAATTGAGTATAAACACCACCTTCTTGCACTGTTTTTGATTCAGAACTGGATTACATGTCTGGTTTCTTCATTATCACTTGGAGACCCAAATGCCAGTGAAAGGCAAGGAATAATTTTTAATCAGTCAGCCAGCCATCTCCAGCTCTTACCTTATTCCAAAGAAATTGTTGTCCCAAAGTACCTTGCTGCTAACAGAATATGAAGGCTTAAATTTTAAGAGCTAGGAATATCTGTAAATTACAACTAAAACTGAGAATGGAAAATTTAAGACCAGAGAAGCTCAATTTTAATTCATATTTCTGTTGTAGATTTGTATACTTGAGGTTTGTATACATGCATCAAGAATAGGAATAGAAGCATGGAAGTACACTTACCTTGTGAGGGCTCGTATTGTATGGTATAAGACAAAAAATAACAATGCTTTGTGCCATCCTTTTTGGACTAGCCTTTCTTTTTTGTTTAAAAGATCTTCAGAATATTATTTGATATTAGTTAAGGAAGCACTTTCAGGTCATATGTGTGGTGCAGCAGGGTTAAGGGATATTGTAATTCCTGTGAGTGAACAAAATGCAATCTGAACATTCTTTTCATGAGTTCATTCTTGTGTTTTTGCTTCTGGTTTGAGCAAATTGGAAATCATGTGTGTGATATGGCACTACTCCTAAGAATTTTTAAATCAATTTGAAATGCAAACTTTATATTCTTAAAAAATGGTTATGGACTCATAAATGTAGATTTGGAATTACTGCATCATTATACTGTTCCAATTCCAGTTGGTTTTAGTTTTGGTTTGGAACAAACACTGCAATGTGATGTAATTGTCTTTCTCTGATTATTTTTACCTTGGTGTATTCTTTGGCTGGCTTGTGCATTTAGTTTTTATGTGCTGTCATTTGAAAAACTTTAAAACCCTAGAGATCCAAAGCTGGAAACACTTCTGGATGTATCGTTGTTTTTTATTGGTGCATGGCAATTGCAGCAGCACATTAGGGGCCTATAATTCCTATTGAGTAGAGAGTGGACTTCTCATCATTTAATAAGGAATGTGATTTTGCTCCTCAGTTTAGCTAAATTCTGCTTACTGTCGTGATTACTGTCCCTGGGCTCCACCCTGCCTTTCACCACCTGCCACTTATAAGTAATTCCTTTGGCAATAAGAATGCAGCCAAAACTGTCAAATAAATTGGCCCCTTTTTGAGAGCTTTCTGATTATTATGCTTATTTTGTGGTGATGTCAGATTTCTGAGGGTCATCTCTCACTAGAGGAGTATGTTTTTCTTTGGACTTGCATCACCCTCTCATTTTTGGTCTCCATTTCAGAAGTAATGATTGCGTACTGAAAGTATGTATTATGTGGATTTTCTATTATTCAGTTCCATTACTTTCTGTGAGCACATCATTGCTTTTCTAGGGAGGACAGGCATAGATTCTTTAATCCAGAAAATAAGCCAAATTTGAAAACTGAGCAAGTTGAGTTTTTCCTCATTACGTGTAAGTTTGTTTGTTACTCTCTTAAAGAAAAGAGTTCACAGTTACTTATTTTAATTACTTCTAAGACACGTTATGTCAGTATTTTCTATTCCACACTTAAGCAGCAAAATTATTAAAAAGGAAGTAAATGCATTTTTAAAATACATGGAAAGAGTGTTTCTTATTAGCCGCGAACACTGTTTCCCTTTTATTCTGTTTGAATGTTTTGCATCACTGCATATATATCTGAAGTGAAATTCAAAGTGTAAAGACAAAAGCTCTGATGTTTGTGATGCTCTTAATTTTGCAAAAGAAAATACACCAATTTAATCCTGATAGAAAAAGAAGAAATGTCAAAACATTTATGTTTAGCAATTTATAACAGCTGCTATTATTTTTATTCTCTTTTCATATTAAAATCTTAGAATAGCTTTTACTATTGCTTATTTAAGCTCAGCAGAGTATATCTGTAAGTGTATAAAGACAGGAAGAACAGGTCTTCTTATATTCTCTATTCCTTTATGATACATTATTTGATATATTTGAACCATATTGCTGGACACTAGGCCAAATATAGACGCAGTTATGGTGAATGTGTTATCTAAGGCAGTGGCTTCTAGAATTTTTTAGGCACTACATCACTGTTGCCATCTTTTGCTTTCCCTCCTCTGTTAGTCCTAACTAAGGTCTTTTGCTAGATCCTCTGCTGGGTGCAGTTAAGAAGCATCCAGTAACTTAGCTAGCTTGACCGTTGCAGATCCATGAACTGTGGTCATCGGTGACTGCAATGCAGATTTACTACGAAGACGTGAGGAGGAGAGGTCCATGGGCTTATGTGGAGAGGCCACAGGAGAGAGCTGGACCAGTGCCAGCTCCTAGTAGTCTCTCCGGTAGTGGTTTCCCATTTCCTCTTATTTTCTATTGCTTCCCTGGGTTTCTTTGCCTCATAAGTCCCTCATGATTGGTTTTCATTTCTCATTTTACTGTCTGTCTGTATTAGATTATAAGCTCCTGAGTGCAAGGATCTTATCCTTTTTAATAGCTGAAAAATGCTTGGCACATTATGCACATCAATGATATCTTTTGCTTTCATTCAGTTCTGCAGAAATTCAGGTCCTAGTGAAGGAAAAGGAAGTGCTGTTGCACGTTACATTAATTGGTGAAGAGGACAAGGACGACTCCCTTTCAGCTTTTTCTGTGGTCTCTTGCTTCAGACAATCCAGAAAACATGCCAGTTCACAGAAATGTTAGTGTGGTAATAAATGCCAATAGAAATTATGCACATTTTATATGTTGATTTCACTTTTAAGTGCATATGTGCCGATAAGTCCTGGCAGTAATTGATATGGCTGTGGAAGTAATTGAAAAAGATACATTCCTAGCACTATGTCCTGATTAGATTTCACTATGACTGCCTGGATTCTACAGTAATGATTGCTTTTGAAATGTTCGTAATATAATAAGTAACTATTAAGATGCATATATTCCATAATTTCTTAAAATAGAGCTCATAACTACAATAGTAAAAAACTTATATTTAAAGCAAACCTAAAAGCAACAGACCACTGTAATCAGAATTTGTGTATTATATACACATAACAGAATCTAAGTCTTATTTCTAAAGTATATCATTTTAAAAATAACCCATGGTTGATAATTTAGGCATTATTTTGTTACTTTTTAGGTTGTAGATGGTCCTTTTTTTTTTCTTARGTCTTATATCTTATGGTCTCTTACCACTTTGCAAATCAGGCTTAAATCATCACTCTGGAACTACACCTTTTTGCTTCACAAAGCTGTACRTTCCTCCAGAACGTGAACCACACTGGAAGCAATATGGTTGTCTTGAAATACTTTTGGATTTCTGACAGACCAAATGATCGGTAGCTATTTGCAGGATTTTGTGGACTACATTGTGAAGTGATGTAGGCAGATTTACTGTCATCTTGCATCCCTTCCTTCTGCCTGTGTATAAACAGCTTTGTAAAAATCTTGGTGGAACATATTTTGTGAAAATGTGGATAGTTTATATAATGGCAGTAATACTACTCAGTTAAGTAAAAGAACAGATTCACCAAGAGAAAAATTTGTACAGGATGGATATATATAGTCTTTCAGAAAAGATTTGCCCATGTGTACTTAGGATCAGTTTCTTCATAAAGACTTGGTCATGCCTTAGTATTGCCAACTGCCATGTTTTCCATTGCTTGGTAAGAGTAGGTCAATTTTGCCAGGATAGCCAGAGCATACTTACAGCTACAGTCTGCAAATAAATGGTACAATCTGCAACCATTGGAGACAAGAAAATGCCACCAGCTGCTTGCAGGAGTGTTGCTGGCATCTGCAGGTTGCCCAGCACATAACTGACTTCAAGTGTCAAATAAAACGAACACATTCAGATCAAAAACCATTTAAATATCTGGGCATGTTCTCACAAATGGAAAAAGGATTGCAGTTTCAGTTGGGTGAACAACCGTATTACCAACGGTTTGGGGAGAAGTGAAGAGCTGGTAGGGGAGTCAGCAGCAAAGAAGGTACTTTTTAGAGATTTTAAAACTTAGTAGAGGTCGACCTGTTAGACCTTGGAAAGACTACCCAAAAAAATACATATACATATATACATATATATAAATATACACACACATATGTATAAAGAGTGAGAGAGAGAACGAAACTTAAGCAGAGACCTTTTAGAATGAGGATAGAATTGAGATTAATTTTAGGTGTGGCCCTGACATGAGATGAATGCTTCTCTTCATCTTTTGATGAGGATAATGTCAGCAGATACAGGAAAGTGTGAAAGCATAAACTATTCCATGCAAGTTGAAAGCTAAACTAAAAACAGAGAGCCCACATGAGTGAAAGGACAAGAGAATCTCAGAACCATGAGTGAACTGAAGCACGGAAATGAGGTTCAATACTACGGGTGTCTCATAAATCTGCTGAGCAGATCATAAGATTAGGCTGGAACAAATGCATTTTACTGTATGGGTTGGGCCACTGCAGTTATCAAGAGAATGTCAGTCTTCAGAGCTAATTTGAAAAGAAAAAAAAGTGGAAATGTGTTACAAAAATTCCTGATGACATAAAATTGTGAAGCACTGTGAATCCAAAGAAGGAAAATGATTTTTATAGAAAGAATTGGAAAGCCTTGACATCTGGAATAGTAGAAATATGATGAAGTGCAAGATCAGGAATCTGGAGAGTTATAAGAAATTACACGGCTAAGTTGGGAGCTTGTCTTTGGAAATTATAACAAATAGGAATCACAGTAGAAAAGGAACACCTGCTCTTTTTTTCCACTGGAAACAGAAATAAAATGAGGGGGAGTGATTTCCCTAAGGATTTTAGAAAGTAGCAGTGCGTTTAGAAATTTGTATCAAACTATAATTTTGTTTTGCAGTTAAGAATTGTTTGTTAAAGGGAGAGGAACAGGAGTGGCACTGCTAGAAAAGATGACTAGTACTCCAGCACTTACTTTTATCTAGCACTGACTCAGTGATTTGCTATATGAAAAGAATTGTGTTTTTTCTGCATCGATTTTGTGGTGAGTGCTACAAATGCCAATAGTGCTCGGTAATGTGCTAGTTTCTTGGTTTGACAAATGAATGTGCTGTGTTTCCAGCAGGGAGGAACATACGTTTTTGAGAAATGATAAAGAATAAATGAGAATTAACTCTGTCTTTGTTTCAGTGGGAATTTGCATGTTTAGAAAATGTCTTTCTCTGATTATTTTTCAGCCATGGAAGAGTTAATAGTTGAGCTGCGTCTGTTTCTTGAACTTCTGGACCATGAATATCTAACTTCTACTGTCAGGGAGAAGAAGGCGGTAATAACTAACATCCTCCTGAGGATACAGGCCTCAAAAGGTCAGTGTCAAGGCTGTGTTTTCTTGCTTGCAGAATGCACAGAATAAGTCTGTGCTTAATGAAAAAGCTTTAAGGGGTACAGGCAAACCCTAAATTGAAGCAACACAGCAAGACAGGGTGAAGCCTCAGTGTAACTCTTCTAAGTGCTTTCCACATTGCTCAGCAATAAAATATAGCAAAAGACTTACTGGAAGTAATAACTTACTGCATATGGGTGAACCTAACCACAAAATATGCACTAAATAGAATGTTTTCACTTTGTTGATACAGTAGTTACTTCTTTTTATTTGTGGCAGCAATGCTATTTATTAGTTCTGAAGGAAAAGCAATACTCCATCCGGGAGCACTGGCCACTGCACCTTTCCTGGCAGCATGAAGGCTACATGCTGCATGTCTTCTCATGTGACCTGARTTCATTAAAAGGTTTAATTTAGATGCAGACCCTGATACATGGCTGACACAGAAGTGCCCAGCCAGAGCCAGGACATGACAGTCAGAATGTTTGGTTTTGCTTTTGTAATTAGAGTAAAGCTCACTTTCCCCTTCTCTTCCTATCTAAAATTGTTTTAATTGCACAATCACTTTTGTCTCTGTCGAGACTATGTAACTGTATGCAATTGATGGACTATAAACAGTGATCTTCTGCAGAGCTTTTGCGAAGAATATTCCTCACTGTTTTTCCCAATAATAGTCCTTTATTTCTGTACAGCCCCTTTCTGTATTAAGGAAGCCTCTAGGCTATAAGATCTGTCATTTGACAGATGTACCATCAGTGAAAACCCCTAGTGTTTAGACTCTGAAATATAATAGAAAAATGTCACAATGTGAGCAGCTGCATTTCGCATGACTTGTTTCTTCTCCAGTGCTAAAAATAATTTGGACCTCTCCCTCCAGTAAAGAAACCTTGTTTGCCACAGGATTCAGGGAGCTCACTTGAAAAGGATGATCATCCTGCTCTCAGTTTTGACTTTCTTGAAGATCCATCTCTCCTGTTACTTTCTGGCTTGTGGTTGGTGTTTCAGCASAGAAAAGCTACAGCTGTACTCATAAATCAAAGAGTACTGGGTATGTTTCTGGGCCCTGGAGCTCAACCATTTACACTGCTGAATTTTTGGAGTGGTCCTTGACATGGTTTTGGCCTAAGCTGCCTTGTCTCTCCCATCAGTTCTTAGGCATGATTTGGGAGTTAGCATGGGCAAAGAGCTGTTTCCAACAGACAGTTCAAAAGTCCTCCTCCTCCACCCTGTTTTTTAGGGGCAGGAGATTTTAACAAAATCGATATGGGTTTCTCAGTACCAGAGAACCTTCCCAGGCATGGGAACCTTCCCGCTATAGATGTGGCCAAGGGTCAAAGGACTCAAGGAACATAGCTGTCCACCTTTCAGCACCTACCTTTTAGCTTTTGATGCTTACTGCAAGATCCATAATATCCCATTATAGGATTAACAAGATCCATACAAGATCCCCTGTTATATGTCTGGATTTGGTTCAATGCAGTTGATTGCGGAAGATTGTACCCACTTCTGGCTCCTGCGTTCAGGAGACAAAGTTTAGACATTTCAAAGAAGAGTCAAAACAACGATTACGGGATGCAGTAATACTCCTTTGAATTAAACTAGATGAGGAATCATAATTAATCTAAATATAGAAAAGGGATGACTGAGAATGAGGTCTTGAACTTGCGCAAYAAAAGTACAACAATATCCAATGGCTGAATGTTTATTTCAAAGTGGAAATAGGCRCATGTTTTGAGCATTGAAAATATTAACTAATGGAAGAACTTACTACAGTCTGCATGCCATTGCTGGCATTTTATCAAGATGGAATATTATGCTAAAAGATATGCTCTAGTTCAAATGAATTAATTCAAGGAAGTTCTATAGTTGAGTTAAGCAGGAGGTCATTAAAGATGGTAGTAGACATCTCTTTGGACTATAATTTATGATAATCTAAAAACTCCAGGTCACAGAACTGTAGTTTAAATATTTAGAGTACAAGCCAGCRAGGTCTCTAAAAAAACCACTGCTGTCCCTCTCCCTGGGCTGCTCATTCCTGCTCATGTTCTGCATCCTGCTTTCTGCTAGCTCAAGCGTTATTTGTTTTTTTGCTAGGTTAGTCCTAACCTGTGTCAGCTTCCTGCTCTGGTTCAGCACGAGGCCACACATGTACTTTTGCTGGCCCGAAGGAGAGGTTGGTGCYGGGACGGGAACAGGGCAGGGAAGAGCGGAGCGGCTTGTGCGGGAGCTATGCCATCTCACGGCAGCTGGAAGTGCATGTGAAACTACAGAAGGAGTCAAGTACTTTAACGGAGATGACCCTGSTGCTTTTTTGATCTGCTATAACATCCAGTACTCCCAACCCTTTGAAACTATTCATCTCTTCATTAAAATTAAAAGCAAAAAGAAAATGTATAAACTTACAATATGCTGTAACTAAATTGAACTGTCATTCTGCATCTGTTTTTTAAAATGTTATTTTACTCCACCCACGTAACATGCATGAGATGAACTTTGGGAATGCTGGCAYAGTTTAACAGGCCTGAGGATTATGCTGAGTTCAAGCTCTTTATAGGCATTTGTAAAAATCAACTGTGTGAATCCACTAGCGTATTTCTAATGCTGAAGCAAACCATATAAGAAAAACAGGGAAAAATAATGAAGGATCTGTGCAACTGGGAACTGGCTGSATTCTTTATAACATCTGGAACTGAACAATTATGTTTTGCTTTTTGAAGGTGTGGAAATTATTATAATGGGCTRGTTGGATTTAAGTCAGACTTTAACTTTTTTCTCTGCAAGTCCTTAGTTGGGGAATTCTTTAGAAATTTCTTGCCATGTTTTGTTGTGCCTACTAAATGCACRTCATTTTCTTCATTTAACATCCATCACACAGACAAAATTGGGCCAGTCAGATATGTTCTTCAGGTTGTAGTTGTCTGGCCTCAACCTGCCCCACATCCAAAGCAGTAGTTACTCTGGTTAGCTGGCAGAACTATAAACTTTATTTTTCTTCCTGAATCTTGGCATGCCCATTGGATTTGAGAGCTGAACAAAACACTTAACATTTCCTTCTGAAACTTAGACTTCTGGAAAACAAGGACACAAACAGTTTATTTTGGAGTAAGAACCTTTAGTGAATTCATTTAATTTGACTGTCAACATTGCCAGGTTTCCTTAAAGAGACTGTAATGTCWTAAGTCCATAATGCTGACTTTGCTATGTAATTTGGTAGAAGAAAATCAATATGAGAGCAGTTTCTTGCTTAAACGCACATTGTTTCAAACTTCGGGGAAAACCTGCTTTTACAGCGTCAATAGCATTTGCTTTGAATACTTTTTTCTAATAAAAGACCCCTTACATTTAACTTCTGGTTGTTATGGAAAGCGCAGGAGGCTGTGACATGAGCAGCAGCCATAGTACGAATTCGTCCTATATAAAGAGGAACAAGTGGAAGGTATACTTTAAAACAAATTGGAATGATTCCCAAGAATAACACCCCCCCCAATTTGTAGGAGAAAAGAAGTAACTGTGGCCCTTAGAGACAGTTTATTTTATCAGCCTTGTTTTTCAAACCATGACTTCACAGCCAGTGGRACTGGGTTATTATGACAAGAAACATTTCATCATTGATTACATTTTTGAGAATTAAATGATCTTAACCAAAAGACATCCATTTGAGTATGTAAATATATATTTAAAAAACTAAAGTACGCACTAGGAGCTGAATTCAGTCTAGGGGTAAGCAGGGTGCATCCCATTCACTGAATTTTTGCCAAAACACGGAGGAGATGCACCCTAATCTCCCTTTGGATATTTAGAAAAATAAACAGCATTGTGTTCTGGTGAAGTGAGTTTGACAGGAATTTAAATTGCTGTGCCAAAAACTCGGGACTGATGGCCCGTTCCTCTTCCCCGGGGAGCGATACAGGATAGTGCTAGGAAGGAGCCTCAAAGCGACTTTTTATGCGTAGCTGCTTCTCCCTCCAGCTCGCTTGGGAAACCACCACGCTTGTTTCGAAAACGAGAGGAGGATGGAAAGGTCGGCGGGCGTCGCGGCCACGGGGTCCGGGCTGGGGGCGCCGGGCGGCACCTCGAGCCCCTCGTCGGCCCCCGGTGTTTTCTGTGCCATGCGGTGCCGTTGAGGACTTCGCAGGTTCAGGATCTTCCCCCCATAAATGGTTTTATCTGTGCAATAAGGCATTTTCAGCTTTAGCTCCGTAGATCTTGCAGTGYAGATTAGCAGCCAGTTTGGAATGATTTCCTGTAAATTTTTTCTCTGCCTGGTGTTGGTTGATCTAAGCAGCTTTTAGCCCCTATCGTAAGTATGTGCTTGTTCTGCGTGATTAAATTCCTAATTCCCAGCATTGCTCCAGGTGGTTCCTGTTTCCCCGAAGCAGCAGGACTCTGGAGGTAACCCGGGAGCTGGGGGCGGCTCTCGGGAAGGGCCGCGTGCCGGAGCTGGGTGTGCGACCGCCGGACGTGGCATACGTGCGGCGGAGCAGCGCCCCATTCGACCCCGGTGGGACCTGACGCGTTAAGTGGTGTGTGTCCCTCTCCCGCAGGTTTTGAAATGAAAGAACATGCCCAGAAACAGGAAGTTGCCAACAGTTTGCCTGCGCCGCCTCAAATGCCTCTACCAGAAATACCTCAGCAGTGGCTGGTGAGTGCTAATTTAAGTATACGAATGGGATATTTTCATGATAACCACTAAGAGAACGGGTTTGCAGAAGAAGGAGCCAGCAGGTCGAGGGAAATGGTTATTCCTGTTGACTCCAACTTGGGGGCCGCATCTGCAACGCCATGTCCAGTTTTGTCCTGCTCCCTGCCCAGTGCCGCAGGGGTGGAGACAAACTGGAAGGCGTCCGGGAAGGGACCACGAAGGCAGTCAGCGTGCTGGAGCACATCACGCACAAGGAGAGGCCGAGGGAGCAGCGTTCCTTCTGCTTGCAGAAGAGGAGGAAAAATATTCCTTATCGGGTAAAGGGGTTATGCACTGGAGCAGGTTGCTGGCAAAGGCTGTGCCATTGCCACCTTTGGAGGATGTCAGAAGTCGACTGGCGAAGGGCCGAGCCACCTTCTCGAACTTCAGTGGTCGGCCAGCCTGACGCCGAGGTCCTTCCCAGCTTAAACCATCTTACGGTTCTTAGGAACAACTTTCCTTGCAGCAAATCTTCCAAAAAGACTGCCTCTTTCTAACAAAATCCCAAGCCTAGAGATCTGAAATGAAGGAAGAACACTTCTTTTTTGTTGTTTTTTACAGGCTTTAGTGCCCTTCTGTGTTCACTCTCTGGTAAGAAATTCTCTGCAGAACAAGTCTATGTTTAAGTTCTCAGAGATGTTTATAAAAGAGTTATTAACTGAGATCTGCAATTCAGTTCTTCCAGTTGGGAACAGCTGTCTTGTTGAAGAAGAAGCTATAAACAAGTTACAATTCTTCCCTTTTACTGACTTTACAGTAGATTTGAAAAAAAACATTTTCAGCATTTTTTGAGAGAAGCATAAGCAAATCATGGTTTAGCCTGTTTGAAGGTGAACACAGTCTTAGCCCTAATATTGACAAATTGTCCATCCTATTGCTCATTTGTGGTAAATGTTGTATATGGTGAGACAAATAACCTAAGTCCCTACAGAGGAGACCTGTGTTCGTTGGCATGAAGCATGAAGTACAAATACGGTGTACAAGGCAGCAGTCTGTATTTTCATGGCTTGCGGAGAACAACTGGATGACCAACATCTTTCTGCACTTTAATATGTTATTTGTTATTTGATGTATGCCCTGTTTTAGGAGACAAGCATACTTGGTTTTCAAGGCAGTAGCATCCTATGAACATAAGAGCTAATTTATCAATTTAAACTCTTGGTTAGGCTTTTCTAATAAACTTTTTTGAATGGTGAATAGAACTACAAGCTGCAGAACAAAGTAGGAAAAAAAAAGAAAAGTAAATTACTTAAAAAAGCTTAACCATATTTTCTCCCTAAACATTGCCAGCTTTTGGTTTATGACCCAAAACAGGATTTCTTTTTATTTTAATTCTTTATAATGTCACTAATTATTCTCAAATCATTATAGAAATGAAATGTTTACGCTAGAAACATCCATATCCAGAGTCAGTGTATATACAGTGGCAATATTCAGTTAAAGTGCATACTATAAAATAATAATGCAATAGATTTGAGTGAACACAAAAAATGATCATTTTAATATGCAGTGAAACTTGGAGAATCATCTCTTGGTTTATAGTGTCTGAAAATGATTTTTTTTTCTTTAATTCAAGATGCTTATAGCATGAATTACAGGAAAATGCTGATGAGAGACAAGGAAATTAAACAAATGCACATGCCTTTGAAATGTAGACTTCAGGTGCTAGCTTCATAAACTCAAGCCAATTGAGTTCGTCATTCTTTCCTATTTATGTAGGCTCAGTCTGATAAATTGGTTTGGAAGATGCAAGTTGTTTTTTTTTTAAAAAAAAAAAAGGAAAAAACAGAGCTGCTCTTCCTCTCTCATATACGAATGAATGTGTCAGTTCCCTCAAAGCTGGCGCAACTGCATGGAGTGAAATGCCGTGAAGTGTGAATTGGGCCCAGCAGGTCACCCCTGTTCTGCAGTAGCTATGTTCAGGTTGGATTCTGGAGTAAGAATAACACTTCTCTAAGACACAGCAAGAAGTGCCTTGGATGCTAATGTAGTTAGCGCTGGTCAGTCTGGAGCTTATTCTTGCTGGGACAAGTCTGGCAAAGCGGATTTGAATGCCGCTCTCCTCCCTGATCTGCCGGTAATACTGCTGACACTTGCCTCTCYGTCAAGTTGCAAAGCTGAGCTGTTTTTTCCATCAGGGTGGAAGTTGATTTTTGCCAGTTTTTCCTCCTTTCCGCTGATGGTGACGGACAGCAGTGGTTTGCGCCTCGCTTTGTGCTTTCAGTGCCCCTTTGAGACCAGCCAGGAGCCGTTCCAGGCCTGTCGTGGTCCTGCGCTATCCAAGTACGAGTTACCAGTGGTGTTATTTTAAGATGCTAGCACATCATAATTTGTGACAAAGATGACAGACTGCTGCTGTCCTGCAAAAGCCCAGGTGGAGTCAGAAGGGAAGGATAAACCATCAGCTTTCTGACCTTTGAATACTGGCACCAGCTCAAACCCCAGTCTGACAGTTTAAAAATTTCCCCTGCAATCACCTTGAATAATGGTGTTTATCATTAGTTGTTTTTTAGAAACTTTTCCCTGTCTGAGGGACACCTTTTCTTTTAGACCCTCATTATCATTAAATATGATGAGAGACTGTTATATTTTCTCCTTTATTATGCAAAGCTGAATATCAACAACAGTGATTAAGATCAATTTTCCCTCCGATTTTTCCACTGTGATTTTCAGTCTACACTTAATCAATTGATTCCTAAAACTTCTAGATGATGCTGCAGCTCTCTGTAGGAACTGTAGATAACTACATTGCTGAATAACATAAATGTGCTGCCTTTCTTAATCACTTTTCTTAGASCTCACTTTCATAGTCCAGTGTAAGAAATCCACTGGACCCTCGAGAGGACAGGAAGTTCTGCTCCARGATGTCCTCCTTCACATAACAAGCTGAAAGTCAGTAATATTTGGCAGCTCTTTTTGCCAGTTGTTCAGGACAGAGACCAAGTTTTTCCACTTGTTGAATAACATCTAYTGGTGGTCCCAACCTCCACTGGAGTCACAGTGTGCTGCTGGAACACATGAAATACCTCAAAGTAGGAATCGATAACTTTAAATAAACTATGCAGTGTTTTAAAATCTAAATTTTTAGCACATCAGTTATTGAACATGATGGAAATTAAAGTTTCATTTACATCGCTGCTTCTTTGTGTGGCACTCAAGGGATTCTGCATTCAAAAATGTTTAGTCTGAACTGATGTTTAAGCTTTTACTTATGTAAAGATATGTGGGTGGGAAGGAATTTGATAGTCCTTAAAGTAGTGCCAGGAGCCAGAATTATGTGTAGGCAGGTCCTGTGCAAGGCATCCTTTGCAAATCTGTAAATAGACCTGCATATTTGCTCATGCCAGATTCTGTATCATTTTGCTGTTCCTCAGGAAATGAGCAAAGATGATAGAATTCCTTTTATTTAGAGGCATATTGTTAATATTTTAAATTAAATCTTCAATTATTAAAACCCATTAAAGTCCAGAGAGCTTCCCTAGACTCAGTGGGGTTTGGACCAGGTCTTAAAATCCAGGGACAAAGGCGGACCTTGCACATCATTGAATGAAGCAAATCACTAATCACACCGTCTCAGTGTTWCTCTCTGTGTCTGTGTGCATCCCCTTGCCTACATCTGGTCTAGCAGACTTCTGTCGCTCTTAGGAAACACAAGTCCTCGCTTGCTTTAAACCCTGTGCTCTTCCAGATAGCCAGCAAAGTAAAAGCTGCAGAAGAAGGAGGTAAGGGCTACTCCGAGACCTGCTGCAGAAGTGCAGCTCCATTTACCAGAAAGCAGAAATGTGTTTGCCAGCGTGACTGCARGGCTAGCCGCTAATGAGCCTTTGCCTGGGGTGGGAGCAGAGGAGGTCAGAGTTGTGTAGCTTTTRTATTTGAAATAGTTACATTGGTTGCCCCTTCTTGAACCTGTTTACTGCAAGAACTTGTGTATTTTAGCCTGCTTTCACATCTCTSAATCTGCACCTACTTCTGTGGTGTTTCCACAAACTGAAAGGACAGGCAAGAAGCAGTGCTATAGAAGATGGGCCTGGAAGAACCACAGAGCCAGTGCTCTGTGTGTACCTCAGCTGCTGGCATTTTAATGCCAGGGATCCCATCACTGCAGTATCACCAAGTTGCCGTAAAGTACATTTTACACTGAGGCAACAGAATAACATCCAGTATATCCTGTGGCTCAGATGTGCTTGAGGAACACCAGCATGAATTATCCACAGCATGACAATGACAATGCACTTCCCACCTTCAAGCATTTGGTTGTCGTATTACATCTGACAGTGATTTCAGAGACATCGCACTGTGCAGTCCAACAAAATGAAATGCAAACAGCACATTTGGCTATTTTGCATGATTTTCACAATAAAACTGGATATATGTTTTGTTTTTCCTGGAAGACAATCTCCTAATGATTTAACCACAAGTGTGCAGCAATATGCCGGAACCCCTGTAGATATAAATCAAAAGAATAGGTCATCTTCCTCCAACCCTTTCCTGCATACATACACAGTCACTCTGTAGGAGTGTTTCATATAAATGGGTTTCCTATTGTGGAAAAGTGACTTGACAGCCTCCTTTTATCTGGCTGCTTGTCAGGTATAYTCTCAGATATTTATTAGAAAATGTGGAAAGGAAACAATGTCCTTGGAGAAGAAAAAAATCATTTCTGAAATCAGAGAAATTCTTAAGGTGATGTATTAGCAATTCCCATTAATCATTCTTGAGGGGGGGACAACAGGAGGAAACAACCAGCCTTAAAGGTTCTAAACTGTGCAGTTAGCCTTGTGATAGAACAAAAGCAAGGGTGCTGTGTGCGAGGTAGCTACTTAGAAGTTTTTATTTCATCTGGATTTTTCTGCTAACATTGAAAATCAGTCACTACTCCTTGCTCTTCCTAAAAGATTAACTTAAGGTAGTATTGGCCTTGGAAGGTTTCCCTTGTGGAAAATGTTTAAAAGCAACAAAAATAAATTCTACGAAAATACATTTGTTTCAGTCATAGCTGGCCAATGACTTCAATTTGAACAAATCTCAGCATGTTCTTCCATAATGAAAGAAGGACCAAAGGGTCCTTTTGATCACTGAGTCCAGTCCTTACTACAACTGGAAATTATAAAACATTAGCCCTTTCAGAAAACTTACCAAAATCARTTTACTACCATATGGGTTTCTCTAAGCTGCTATTTCAGTTTGGAAGRCTGTTCCACCATCTCACTGTTCAATATCAGCTATTATTCTTATATTTAAGTAGTTATTTTTCCTCATTTGAGCCTATGCCTCAGATTTCCTTTGAAATAGCAATCAT
Source organism: Rhea americana (assembly GCF_003343005.1). Classification (NCBI taxonomy): domain Eukaryota; kingdom Metazoa; phylum Chordata; class Aves; order Rheiformes; family Rheidae; genus Rhea; species Rhea americana. The sequence goes on along the minus strand of NW_028186424.1, from coordinate 3,278,802 downwards.
GTTTTTCTCGGTCTTCGTTTCACTCTGTTAAATTAAGACAGACTCTATCAATTTCCTTTTGAACTATATTTTTTTTTCTGTTGAGCTAATTCACTTTTGCTAGCAGTATTTCYCCTAAGCACCTGCTCTAGTTGCATGTTCCAGATTGATCGTGAGTGACCAAAATGGCAGAGAGCCTTCTGGACATGGTTTGGTTGTGGAATTGTTTCAGTTATCATATATGATTGCATAAATAATAAGGACARAATGTTTACAATCTCTTTCTGTGTTGATCATGTCTTGCAGAACACTGTAGTTGTCCCCATTTTKTTATAGAGGGTGCGTTACAGTTTCTTTTTTCATATTTGCAAATGGTACAATAGAAAACTTATTAATTAATATCCTTATCAATTAATTTATAAAACACCTTTATAACAATGTGCACCAACATATATCARAGCTTTTTTTTATGTCCAGGCTGCCGAAGGGAACTGTCCTGGACTGCCTTTAACTGCAGTTTGCATTTAAACTGGATGAACTTCAGTTTGGGCTTGCGGTAGGATTGAACTGCTTTACCGGTTCTCTCTATGATTATAGAAAGTGAAGGTGTTTACTCTCTTTCCTATCTTTACTATATCTTGATGCTCTTTGACATTCATAGCAGAAAGTTAGATTACTAGATTATTAGATTACTAATGCCACAGATTTCACAGGATATTGTCCTATCATCATTCTTATCATGTTCATATTTATGGTCTCAGGTTTTTYGGTATCTTGTTTCCATAAAACACTGTCCGTAAAACTTCCTGTCCATAAAAAAATACTCCTGTGCTGCTAAGGAGGAACCAGCCTATTTGTTTTTCCAAGCGTGTTGATTAAGATGCTGTTTACAAACACATGAGAAAGGAGTTAGGCCGGTAAGTGTTTSCTACTTTTGTAAGTACCAAAGTATTCTCTTGTTTTAATGTTCTGGAGCGTAGAGAATATGGTTTGTAGATAGCGTTGTCTGCGCTTTTCTTGCCCTGCTGCTGTGTCCTGTCCCCACTGTCATGTCAGGTACATGAATACATGAACTCCTGGAATAGGAATATTAATTTGACTATACTGGAGAATACAGACACTTCCTTAAACAGAGCTAGAGTAGCTTCCCCTGAAATGCCCATGCTGCTTAAAATTCAGATTCATCTTTCTCATGTAATATGTATGACAGATTTTCCCAGCATTAGTTAAAACCCATTTGTCTTCTTGCTGCCCCCAGACCCTTTGCTTGGTATGACTCTATTTTATTGTTCGTCTCTGAGTAGTKCTTCTAGATGGCTGTGACATAATCTTTTACTGTAAAATCTGAATGAGACAGAAATAATCGTATTTTTGTTTCTGGCTCGTTCTTTTTTACTTCTGAATTCTTTCCTCAGATCTCCTGTACCCTCCATGGAATTTAGAGTTTACTTCCAGTTCTGTCTTCCACAGAGCCTGGGTGTCACTCCCTGCAGATAGCTGTTACTTTAGTGATGCTCAAGGCTTGTCACTTTTGTTTTATATATCTGATTCTGAGCTCAGTTGATATATAGGTGCTGGGTTCTTATTTTCATTTGGCCCTCTCCACTGCCATTTTCTCTTCTATTGTTTAAAGGACCAGCTAAGCAGAAGAAATTCTTTATTTGAGGAAGTGGCAGTTCTGTCGCTGATGAGGTCCTTTCTCCAGATAGTCTTCACAGCAAAGTGTAGAGTGTAATAACAGTGAACAGATCTGTTCAGATTTTTTTTTTGTCTGAGCCTGCATTTTCTTTTTAGTCATGATACTCTACATACCAAACACTTTTCCATAGATACTGTTAATTAGGCAGTTACTCCTGGGTACACACACAGACTCTTGGCCATGTTGAATGTATCTTCATTCCCTATAGTAAAGTGTGTAAAGTGCGTACTGGTTTTATTGTTAGTCTTGAATCAAGATCACTCGAAGCAAAAGCTTAGCTTGTGGGGAAGAAGAACTTCAGAAGCATGTGTTGTGATTGCATTGATTTACTTAGTGGTAGTTGTGTGGGGCTGTGCCAGCACTCCGTTGTGCAACTGTGTTGCCCACCTTGCAGCCACAGCTAGGGACAGACAGGATTATTCTGTTCTAAAAAGTTCAGTCAATGTCTCTCAAATAAGTGCTAAGCAAAAGGACTGGAGCAGAATGGGCTGGCAGAATCCTGTACCTGATCACTTTTCTATCCGTGTTTATCAGTYCCTTTTCTGTATCTGCTAAAACCAGACCCCAGAGTGCCAGTGATTAATAGTTCTGCAGCACTACTCAACCTTTTTCTCACATATTGGAGATATTTATGAGAGCCTCTAACCATTCCTCTGAGCAATGATCATTTACTACCTGGCTGGCTGGTTCCCTGTCTTTAGTCGGATGTGTTCAGAACCTGGAAAGAGAATATGCTAGACTTCTTTCATGTTATTTACCTCTCAGTTTCTTAGGGTCCAGCTAACAATCTGATAAATTAATAATGGCCAGTTGAAGAATTCAGTTTCTGCTTGTCAGCACTYAGGCTAATTTTTCACTCCTGCACAGCTCAATATGCCAGAGATCACTCTTAATGTCCCATGCAGTCAGCACTTTTGTCCTGAATAAATCCATATAGAAAGTCCTCAACTGTTGGCAGAAAAAGAGATTTCTTTTTAGCATTGTAGTGATGTTGAGTTTACTGATAACTTTCGTATCAACTCTGAGTGTGCCGCAAGTACTGATGCCCARTTTACAGTCTTTACAGTGGCATGGCAAAGCTGAGTTGAATAGTGCAGTCAGTAATGCCCATATACTATGTACTAGGATTATAAATGCGAGAGCAGTCTTTGATCCCGTGGGCCAAGGGTATGGCAGGGTTGTGCTGAGGTCCGCTGTGCTCCCAAGAGGATGGCAAGTGAAGGTGGCAAGGGTTCTTCTTGAAAGCCAGCATTTGGCCRCTTTTCCAGTGTCAGGTTGCTGCTTTTGGGTGATGTGGGGTTACAAGGCAGCTGGCTCCACAGTCCGGCAGGGACTGAGTTGGTGGTTGATCTAATAACACCCTTGCGAGAATGGCACTTGAATTGCTGGCAGTCTTCAGCGGCAGCACGTGTGCGTTGGCAGACTTTACCTCTCTTAAAGTCACACGTTTTCACTGGAAATCTCCACATGCTGAATGACTGCATAAACTGAGATGTTTCTTTTTGTTTCCTACAAGGTGTAACACTTCACTGTAATGTAAAAAAATTTAATATCCTCAGAGATATAAAATGATCTTTAGGAGGATGATCTTTAGGATGATCTTTATTTTCTTCTGCTTTTCATATTGCTTTCTACACTATATACTATCACATCCYCATCAAGTATGAGCAAGACCAACCCCCAAAAACAGGATAGTTGCTGCCTGTCTTTGTAGGTACCCTAGGTACCTTCTGAGGGAAGGGTGAAGTAAAGTTATCTCCTAGGATGWAGAGAGAAGGAGTTTATTTGTGCTCCAGGGAACACAGATGGGCTGGTGGAGAGAAAGACCATAATGTGCCCGCAAAGTATTCTCTCCACCAAGTCTGTTTTTTAGTTTCCAGTGGAAACAGGAGTTTTAATTTCCAGGTAAGTATTGTTTATTATTTGCAGGTATTTGTTTCTCTCAGCAGTCCCTCCTGTAAGTTGGAATTGGGCATCTCATAAACCATCTGGTCTCTAATGTCCTCTGAGTGCTCAGTTCTGCAGGGTAATTAGCACCCCKCTGCTTCTTGGATTCAAAAAGTGCATCTCACATTTTGTCTTAAACCCAGCAGCTGTCAAACACCTTCATCAGTTGTCTCAGTATTACTGATATTACTTGGGGCACCAGTATGTCACTCATCTTTGTCCTTTTTCCTCCAGTGCGATCAAATAGTGATAACTTTTGTCTAACTCAGTTCTTRCGCCTGTGATTGAGCAAGGTTATTTGTCTTGAAAGGCAGCATTCCCTAATTTTCTTCCTTATGGCCTATTCTGAAAAAATAGAGGTAGAAATTTGTGTCAGTGCTTTCTTTGCAGTTTGCCGTGTCTTTCTGTGTGATACCACTCAAACTACACATGTTCCATTCTATTTTTTAAGATTTAATCTTTTAAAATAGTATATAAATAGTTTTGTGCTTTATTTATGRCCTTTTTTATTTTCAGATAAGCTAATGAGAAGTTACTGAATCAGGATTTATTTCAGTTTGTACTTTGTAACTTCATCAAAATTCATCTATTGAAAAATTGCCAAGTTGAAAGCATTAAAATATACAACTAGCAATAGTAAAGAAATTTAAATACTGTAGATATTAATAAGCAATATCAACATGCTCACGTTTACATATTAGATTTTTTGATGCCTGGAGGATTACATATTCCATAGCTCCCGAAAGATGTTGTTGTTTGTGGTACAGATTTGAGTGTGGCATTTTTATTTTGTATTTATCASTTGGATGTTTCTACTAATCATCATTCTTTTTTTAAAAAGAAAGGAGAAATAAAGCTATTTTATAATTGTTTTCCACTTTGTTATGGCAAGCGCTGCAGAACGCGTTTGGGAAGCGAGGGCCGGCGAGCGCAGCAATGGTTTCCATCTGTGTTGACGTTGGCCGCGCAGCCCTGCCCGCCCCAGCTGCACGCAGGAACCGCTCCTCCGGCAGGGTCGAATTCAGACAAGCACCATTTGTGTTTCATTTCCTTTTTTCTTTCTTTCGGAATAACATTTTGTCTAAAAACAAGCATTCCCCCTAACCACCCCCCTCGATCCGGATCTTTATTGGAATCTCTTACTTGTTTCTGGATAAAAGATGGCTTTGAAACCTCGTTACTGTGTCAGGTTGAAATGGGAATGACTCTCCGGACGGATATTTCCTGGGTGAATTAGGTTTAATAATGATAGGAATTTCATATATCTGATGTGCACCTGACGGGGAAAGCAGTTGGAGGCTAGCCAGCGACGTTATATCTGCGTTACGAAGGGGCCGGTGGGAATCCACGCTGCCGCCGGCGCGAAGCGGGGAGCAAACGCTGACCCTGCCCCGCTTGGGTACGGCTCTGCCCGCCGGAGCGGAAGGACGCGGCGTCTCTCCCGGTTCTGCCACACGGGGCTACCGCTTGAGCGCAGGTGTGCGGGGCAAGAGTCACAGCGCGCTGACAGTTTTCCAGTATGAACGGGCGCCTGGCGTTTTTTGGTGTCCCTTGCGCCTGTTGCGCYGCGGCAGATGAACGCGAAGGATTCATTTATTTTGTGACGACGCGCAGGTTTGCGGTTTGCCTTTTTCAGCTGAAYCGTAGGGAAGCTGTGCTGAAAGCTTTATTTTTTTCGTTGTTTTGGTTCTTTGATAATTTCTGTAGCAGAACTGCTCTGTGAGGAAAACTCTTTCGGTTCACGTTGGAGATAACAGTAATTGCCATCTCTTTGAGTGTGACTAATATTAAGTTGGCTACATCACTTGATGTCAAAGTAATGTTAGYGTAAATCTCAATCTGACCAAAGTTTTGATGTTCGGTCCCAATTCAGTTCATWGCTCATGAGGAAGTTGCTGGTGTTACGAGGAGATCTCTTAGGGCTGGAGGGCTGATATTTTCACTAGCCACCTACCTTTCTGCACRTATCCATAATATACATTATACAAACACTTCAAGGTAGGAAAGCCTATTTTATATAAAGGTAACTTCAGAGCGCGCTAAGGATGGGTTTCTTTTCACAGAGCTGTTAAGAACRGGGAGTCCAGTGAAGGTTGACAAGCAGCAATGAGATTTGAGGATGTCTAGCTCAGAAGTATGCAAAGACAGATTCAGGCCTAAAAGTGCCCGTGGAAGTTATTGCAAACCACCTGATGTCCTCTGATGTCGTACACTATAAAAAAGAGGCTGGCTAAGGAAACTAGTGAAACTAGTCACTCCAGCTTCATCTGTATTCTGTGGGAAAGGCTTTATGCCTCTACTAGGCTACTGAGCCCATCTGGGATCCGGTGCTCCAGAAGAGCCTGTATCTGACCATGAGCAAAGCCCTCCTTGACTAGTTTATTCCTTAAATGCCTCTATTCATTTCCTGAATTTAGACTGGGTGAATCCAATGGAGACATATACTTACTACATTTACCTCCCATTATGAAAAAGAGAAAGATGTGTTGAAAACTGTTGCTGCAAAATGAGACTCTCGTTGCATGTTGTATTTTTGTCGTCATACGATAAACTGCTGGTGTTGGAAAAAGGCTTAAGTATTTCCTTCAGTATGAAAATATGGAACGAAAACCTTGTGGCAAATATGAATGAGTTCTATAAAATACAGTTGTTTTGGTACTTGTTAAGGAAATAGAACAGTAAAGGCATATCGTAGAAGTCATACAGTACTAGATTTACTTTGTTGCTATATCAACATACCAGCAGTCAGTCAGTTTTAAATTTAAAACAGGTTTATGTTTGAAAAGAAGCATTTTAAAATTTGACCTGGTATTTGAAATATTTATTTTATCGTATAATAGTTTTGTGATGTTCTGAACTATTTGTTAGTCGTAGCTCGGATTTCACTATGTAAAGTTAGCTTTTTAAAAAATAATGTTGACATTAAGAATTGATCTGCCATTGAAAAGCAAAATGCGTCACAAAAATATGGACTATGTTATCTATCCTTAATCTATGCCAGCTCAGGCCGTCTGATTTTTGTTCAGAGTTCATATTTCTTTACTACTGTAATAGAAATTATTTTATACATAAATACTAATAAATAAAGCCTCAATAATGTAAAATGATCTATCTGTAGAAATCTCTTTCCTACATAGGTCTTTAAAGTTTTTAGTTCTTCAATAGAGAACTTTATCTTTCCAACATTTTTACCACTTAATGTTATTTTAGAAAGGACTTCTTTTAATGTAATTGCTGTCTTGATTTTGCCATATTTAGCAACGGCAAGTATGATTTGCCTGTTCATACATCCCCAAAGGACTCAGTTTGAGTATACACAGTATGGTTCTGCTTAATTATCATCGGTGGAGGGAAAAGACTTGACAATAAYGGTGCATTTCAAGATGTGTGATTACGGTATAAAGCATAATTAAATCACTTCATTGCTTTGCAGTCTCAACATCTGCTTGGTGTTGTTTAATTATAGCAACGGATGAGAAGCTTGAGATTTAGACTTGTTTCCCTTCTAAAAGCTACTGTCCTGCGGAATATTTCTTACTTAAGGGACCAACTCATCCCTCAAGAGCCTTACCTTTAGATATAGTTAACATAAGAAATAGTCACCAGAGAAGCCATTAAGGTTATGAGGCTGGTAATATCAGCACTGATCATGAACAGATATTGTCAGCAAGTTTACTTTAGCACCTTGTTGGTCTTTAATCACTTTTTTATTTTCTTTCTTTTTTTYTTCATTTAGCCACCAGATAATGGGCCTCCACCATTACCAACATCATCCCTTCCAGAAGGCTACTATGAAGAGGCAGTGCCACTTAGTCCTGGAAAGGCTCCTGAGTATATCACTTCCAGTGAGTAGTATATGTCTGGGTCTGTTTCGAGCAGCTGCTAATTCCAGTGTCCTTCAGTATGTATAGCATTCAAAGGCTGCAGCTCTCATATTTGTGCTTTGGTGATGTGCAGTAAGCATGATTTCGACCATTTTTGGCCATTTGCGATTGTCCTCACTGGCCATACATTGGTTTAGTTTGTAGAGATGTTTCTGTGTGCGCAAACTAGGTTCCTTTTTGAGGAAACTAAACCCAGAGCTCCACCATGCATATCAAACCTGCTGCACCACCCCCACTGGGGATGGAGAGTCCAAATCAGCTTCTGGTCATCTGGACAGCTTTGAACGGTGAAGGTGGTGGGGGATATTCAGACCAGGGCTCCAGAGCTAAGTACAGTCTAACACAACCTTCTTCAAACTCCAGATAGTGTAAATGTAGAGGCCTCAAAATTTGGTGTTGATCTGCAGACCTACTGATAACTTCACTGATAACTATTGCGCCAAATTAATCATTACAGCAGACAGATAAACATCTAAAGAAAAAAGACAGGACCTTTTCTAAAGCGAAGAATAAAAAAGATGTGATTTGCAGCATTTCTGATGACATATTATAGACAGGGATTGATCATTCATACTGAATCCTGAAAGCTGTGTTTGATGCACATGACTACTGTTTTGACTACTCATTTAGTGCAAAAGGCAGGGGCTACCTACTAACTGATCACCAAAACTTCTTGCTGCAGCACACAAACGGTTTTTATTGTATCCAACTACTSAGCCAGAGACTGACTGTACTTAAGTGGTGATAGGATGAGAGCACACTGATGGAACGATGAAGTGACTGCTGTGAGTGTTTACATGGGGTCAGTGAGTAGGAATTTATGTTCTAAAAAATTGCAAACATTTTCCTGTTTGCTACTCTTTTTTTATTGGCTGAGGTAATTTATTACTCATTTCATCTATCACTGGTAGTTATTTTTTGTGACCCAAAGATGAAAGGGATATCTGCTTGCTTTTTATAGACGCTTCTATTATTTGAACTAGAATGAAAGAATAAAATAAAATCTCTGTTCTTAAAATACATACATAAAAGACACTTTAGAACATTAAATTTTAAATTTGTACATTGTATGTCAGGGAAAATTGTTTATCATTCTGCATTAGCTCTAAAAATAAAAACCAGATTTAGGTATCTGGCAGCTCTTAATTTACCTAGCAAATTCAAGGTAAGAAAGTGTTTTGTATAATGTAAAATAAATGAAGGAACACACAGTTTTGCAAAGCAGCACAATCATTCCTGTCTTTATTTCCTCCCTTGAGTTGCTGCAGGGTGGTCCTGCTATGCCCTGTAATCTTGTGAACTGCTGATTTGTGTTTGGTCATTAAACAAGAGCCATGCTTAGGCAGGAAAATATTAATAGTACTGCTAAAGGATTACCTAGGAACAAAATACATAACAAAATAAGAAAGTGATCTTTTATTTTGCTTAGCTATCCAAAACCAAGAAAATATTTAGAAGATCAGACTTGAAGTGTTCATTAATAATTCCATAATTTATATATATATATATATACACATATACATATACAACATTTTAGTGTAACTCATAATCTGTCTTGCCATGATTTTGCTATATTTTATGTCCTGTACTCTTTTACTACGTAATAAAAGTCATCCACTCCTCATCTGTAATAAAGTTGCTTTAAAATTCAATATACTATTCATGATACTGAATATTCATTCACCACACAAATAAAACATCCACTAAATCCAGTGTGTTTTTCTGTGGGGTTGTGAACAATACAAATATAGGCAATTAAAATAAACCATCAAAGCACTGTATTAAAGATGGAACCTACAATTTTTCAGACTAATTGAGACTGAGAAGGTCAAAAAAAAGAAGTGCTTAAAGTGTGGGACCTGCAATAGTAAACTGTTAAATAACTGTTGAGATAGATATAATTGTCCTGAATCTATTGTCTATTCCTACAGAATATTTTTCTAATGTGATTAATAGCTATCAGGTGCACATCCCATATGTCYTACCTATTAAGAGGGATGGAAATGCAAGAGAATTACAGAGGAATATAGTTTGTGGAAATGAAATATCTACAACCTCTCAATGTTCCTGTGTTCTATTTGTAATTTCTATTTGAATGAAAGTGAAAGCAAAACTGTATATGGCTTGATTGATAATTCTCTTCCTTGTTTATTAAAGTACTGATCTGTACAATATGTCTAAATTGTTATAGGCTAGTCTTTGGAATACACCATTACAAATTATTTGAAAGGCTACTGTGGTACTTACCCTTTAACATTAGGAAATTTTCATTCAGATAATCATAAAAAGCTGTTGTCAGAAGCTCAAATAACCAAAAAATGCAGAAGAGACAGAAGAAGAAGTAGATACATACAGCAGCACTGCGACATGTATCAGTGCATCCTAAGTCACTGAGACTTAAGTAGACCTAATAAAACCTCTTTCTTTTGGAGAGACGCTGTAAGAATCTTTTTTTCCCCCTCCAAATCATGATCAGTGTGAATGCTCTGTTACCCATCTCTCCCCTCTCCTCCCCTCCCCAAGACCCAAAGAGTGTGTTGATTTGAAAGTATGCACATGATGTTTTCACAACTTACCTATGATTTCACGTTCAGCCTATTTCATTACCCGTTGTGAGGAGACTATGTTAGATGACAGGATTTAGTCATTAGTAGCCTTTATATGACTTACCTTTTCACTGTTTAGCCTTCCACAATTTAACATTTTCTAATAGGCAATTTACTGCTTTTAGTGAGAAAGTAATACTGCTTCAGAAACCTTGGAAATTATACTTCCATACAGAATTTCTCAGGATATCTTTCTCAACATCTGATACACATTGGTTATGTATGAATAGTAGAATGCCTATGGTCATTATGTTAAATATACTAGTCACTTCACAAAATGAACAGAAGCTGGTTTCTGTCTCAGAGCCTAAAGACCTCAGAGATTTGTAGGCAGGAGATGGCAGTGAYTCCCCAAAGATCTCCTTAACTGTGCTAGTGTGGGGAGTCCAGAAGTGTCAGTCTCAGAAGCTCCTATTGGCTTTCCTTCTTCTATAAACAGAGATTTGAATAATCTTGCAATGCTATGTCAGCAGAGTCCCATTGCTGCTCATACAATTTATCCCCAGCGTGAAATCTGCCCTTGAACTACTTGTGAAACTGATAAAACTTAAAGTAAAAAAAAATAATAATAAAATTATATGGTAGAATGCTGTGGAAAAAAAACAATGGTTCAACCCAGTAACCTTGCTGAAAAGAAAGTGAGATTGTTGCATGGAGTTTCAGGTAAGAAGAAAGCAGCTCTGTTATGTGGTAGAGATGATTGCTAATTATATTCAAGGTGAAACCTTTTTTTTCCTGCAATATGAGAAAGTTAAAACATGTTCTAAAGAGGAAAGAAAAATCATCTGCAAAAATAATAAAAACAGATCCAGTATTGCCTTTTACATCCTTTGGACAGATGCACTTAAAATGCAGGTGGAGAAGGCATCTTCAGACAGAAAAAAGTCTTTGATTCTGCTATGGAGACAACCCTTCTTCAGTGGATGCTTATAATACAGAATAATGACTCAGCTCACAACAATCTTAATGGAGACTATGTATAAGGAGTGTCCTTTCTTTACACTCTTGTTTCAAGTTGGTCTACTGAAAATGGGCACAAACTGAACTACAGGAAGTTCCACCTGAACATGAGAAGGAATTTCTTCCCTGTGAGAGTGACAGAGCAATGGAACAGGTTGCCCAGAGAGGTGGTGGAGTCTCCTTCTCTRGAGATCTTCAAGGCCTGCCTGGATGCAACCCTGTCTAMCATGCTCTAGGTGACCCTGCTTGAGCAGGGAGGTTGGACTAGATGATCTCCGGAGGTCCCTTCCAACCTTACCGATTCTATGATTCTGTGAAAATAGCACCAGAGATTCTTACACTGAAAAGTTGGTTTCTTAATTTTAGAGGAAAAATTTTAATGGTAATTAAATGGAAAACCGCTATCAGAATAGTATTGCCTTATCTCCCTGTTTGAGTAGTGATTTCTCATCTCCTTTTCTGCTTCTTACTAGTTCTCCAGAATTTTTTAAGTTTCAGAATAATCTTATTGCCAATACTGCAGCAAAATCACAAATGATGTGAAAGACTGTACAAAAAGAACGAACGTTTAAGTGACCATTGTGGCAATGGCTTAGCTGCAGTAAAGAGTACTATTAAATTTGCAGAAGGGGTGAGGGAGATATGTTACAGACACCAAAATACTGCTTTTTTGAAAGGGGAGAGGGTGGAGTTAAAGATTAAATGCTTTACATGAAAGACCACTGGTTGCCAAAGAGACAGCAACTTTAGGTTATGACAGTTTTTGCCTTAGCCTGTGTCTCTGGGAGATGGGCTTCTTGAAGAGGCTGATTTAATGACTGGATCTTGCATTTTTGTGTTTGGTAACTTGACCACATTAATCATTCTGCCTCCACTTCAAACAAGTTGGTGTGCTAAAGGAACATTAGATATTGGTCGGTGAACTCCCAACTTCTCCAGATATCTCTGTGTGAAAGGTTCTGAATAGCGTTTACAACACAAGGGGAGCAGGAGGAAGTTGTTGTGTTTTGATTCTGGTTTTGGTGGTTTTTTATTTTTGCCTTTTTTCCTGCTTCATCAGGAGGAAGTCAGAAGAGACAGATGAAATGGCAAGTTCTGCTAGATCTTGCATTTTCTTTGGAACAAACATGGAAAAACAAAACAAAAAAACCCTACAGAGTAACTATCTGTCAGATTATTCATCTGCCCTAATTTTTTTCCATCTTTTTTCTTGTTTTTCATAGAATGAATGAAAAAAATGCTCCAAATTTCCTTTATTGATAATCATTTGTGGCTTTTTCTACTAGCCTGCATGGAGCTGCCCCTGAGCCAAACACTGCATAATTGAACTGATCAGAAGACAGCACTTCCATTTCATGAAAAAACCTCAAGAGCTTGAAGTTTTATTTGCATTTCCCTTTGTAATGAAGATAAAAATTTGTAAAACTTGTCTGTAAAAACACAGACTGGGTCTAGTCTTGGTTCCGGGATGTTGAGGTTTGGGTGTACTGTGTTCCGACCTCCTTGTGGCTAGGTGCTAGCCTTAGAATGAGCTCTGCAGCCATCCACCTTCTTGTCCTCTTCCCAGTTTCCTCAGATCTCTCTTCCATATCCTGGACTGTGCCCTAAGTGCCTAAGCTAAAGGAAACAGGAGATTTTCTGGCCTAAAAATATATCAAAGTCTCCTTGTAATGTTCAAACAAAATGTCAACTTTTGAAATTGTTTTCTACTGAAAATTTTCTATTTTCAATTTCCTGTTGAAAATATTAAAAATATCATATCTCCTCCATGGGAGTATGTGATCTCAGGATGTTTTGCATGCACTGAGTGACAAGGGTGCCTTCAAGTGTTATTATCTGATGGGATTTATATACATGTATATGTATGTATGTATCTATATATACATAGAAATGTGTATGTATGGGAGAAGAGAGATTCTGTGATAATGACAAATCCATTTTGTAATCAAGGTCACTGCTACAGAACTGATTACTTTATTGAAAATGAAAGGCCTGACCAAAGACCATTTAATTAGAAAGGAATCTTGTTATTACATTACTAAACCTGGAGCAGAATTAAACTGTGTAGGCTGAGCACATAACAGGAGATTTTTTTTTTTTGCAGAATGCTTTTAAGTCAAGCAGAGTCTGTATGTCAAGAAAGAGCATCATCTATTCAGCATTAATCACTGCATGTGTTGTATTTTAGAGTTGTATGAAATCTTATGCGCTGTGCTTTACTCTTGTGACCTCTGTCATATTCAGTGCTTGTTTCTTAATACACTGTACTAATATTTATATTTCTGTGCCTAAGTGTATTTTGCATTAAGCAACAGGGCAGGATTACAACTTCTATTCTGTAAAAGAATCACAAAAGATGAAAGTACCTGCCAAATAATACTTTGAGGATGACAAAACACGGGCTAAAATTCTCTGTATTTATTTTCTGTTCTCTGTTTTAATTAAAATTCCCAAGGTGTCAGTATGAGTCTTTTATAACATTTCATAATGAACAGCTTTCATCTTCTATCATCTCTTATTCAACGAAACGTGTTTTGATATTGCTAAATGCAGAAACAGTTGTTTGTTTGTGTCTGACCTTTAAAAGCCTTTACTTAAAATGAAACATGTTGAGATTGTTATTTCAGTTTTTTTCGTGGCTAAATGTTGTAACTTGGCACTTTTATGCTTTCCTTAAAGATTATGATTCAGATGCTATGAGCAGCTCTTATGAATCCTATGATGAAGAGGAGGAGGATGGAAAAGGGAAAAAAATGAGACATCAGTGGCCATCTGAGGAGGCCTCTATGGATCTAGTGAAGGATGCCAAAATCTGTGCCTTCCTCCTTAGAAAGAAACGATTTGGGCAATGGACAAAACTACTGTGTGTTATCAAAGAAAACAAACTACTGGTAATTTTTATTTTTATCTAGCTGTATTTTCATTATGTCTTTTAGATGATGTATTTATTTGTACAGGAAGCTTTTTCGTAATATATTGCAAGTATCCAAGAAGCAGACAACCACTGAAATGGTAACTGTATCATTTAGCCACATAGGACTTTGATTTTTATTGCACTTAAACTTAAATTCAGGCAATTGCCTGACATATGAAAGAAAGTCTGCCCTATACGCTTCTAACATATTTCATTTAAAAAAAAAATTGCTGAAACTGTAAATCCAATCTTTCATTCCCTGTGGAGGCAAAAGTCTCATAGGGGAGCTTTGTGTATGAACTGTTGGATCAGACTGTTAGAAAGAAAAGTCCCTTGTTACACTGAGAATTCACTTGGCAGCATATGCCGCTGTAATGTATACACTTTAAACTAAACCTCGCCATCTGTTCGGCAGTAATTACAGATGCAGTATTCACATGATGCACAGCTGCATTATAGAAGGGAAAGAAACAAGTGGATGTATTTGTTCCTTTAGTAAATCTCTTATGTTTTTTTTCTGATTGGAGGCGCCAGTAGAAGATTCCGTAAGTTAGTAAATTATCTGCCCATAGATGTGGTTTTGTTTTTTGAAAAGAGAGCCTAATTGACATTCATTTCTGTATCAGTGTAAGCCACCTAAGGCTTAAAATAATAGATCAGTTGGGGGATGACACTTAGACACTCCTTATCTTCTAAGCTGTTGGTTAGAGCTGTTGTAACTAATTATGTAACTAATAATTATTGCAATATCCCAAGTGTTAAAAGCTGATTAAAAGGTGATAGACCATTTTCTGAAGAACATCATTATTACACTGATCCAAGTTTTTCTGTGTTCACTTTCCAAGTGCATTTATGCTTATGCCTTTGTAGGAAATACTAGCATTTGAAATAGAGATAACTGGAGAAGAGATTTCTGAAATATAGTTGGAATTTGTTTGCCAGTTCTCCGTGGTTTCTGAGGATTTTTAGAACATTGATTCTGATTTGGTTTGCATTGTATTGTTGTGATGCTGTTATCCTTAGTTCACGTTAGTATTACCATAAATCAGAATCACATCAGATTTCAGGAGCTTGTGATAACAGTTTGAAGTAAAGGAGGAGGGAAGGAGATTTTCTCAGAAGTCACGCAGTATTTCTTCTAGAATTATGTTTGTTGTTCTATATAAAAATGTTATTTTTTCCATTTTCCTTTTCTTTAACCATGTGTGTGGTCTTAAAAGCTTTTCTTTTTTTCCTTTCAGGGATTGTTTTTCAGTAATTCTGTAATAGGGATTAAGAAAATAAAAATCACAATAGGAGTCAAATGACAAAGTTACATAAGATTAGTTTATTGTTTGAAGGAGGACTTACAGATGTAACTTATGAGATATGCAAGTAAAACAAATATATGTTCCTAAGGATTAGTAATTGCCTATGTTATAAATACAGCTTTGATCATAGGACCAAACTATTTTGATTAGAATTAGCTATTAGAAATAGTTTTTAATAGAGAATTACTTTTCACATAAAGTTGTTTAAAATATTAATACTCGAGTTTTAGTAGTGTATAATTATAAGTAAAATCTTTAACTTAATGTAAAGGGAATCATATGCTCTGTAGTGGTTCTTAAATTAAATAATGATGTATTTTTACAAGGTTTCATAGCTTGAATACTTAACTTTTAATTATTACAAACGTCTTTAAATTTGTGACTAAACTAGAGGAATTTTGAGTTAATGAGCCTTGGAGAGGGAGGAAGGATGATGAAGATTTGCAAAGACTGGTTGAGAGTGGCTGTATTTGTTCAGCCTGAATAATACACTTTTAGCAGCTACTGTGTTTCTGACTGTTGCATCATGAAGTGGACACTGCCAGCAGGCACTGCAGAGTGTGTGCTTTTCTCTGCTCACATTTATGCTCAGTCTTATATGTATGCACCTACTAATCAGTCCTCTTGAATATCATGATACCCTTTTAGCCTTCATACTTACTTGTCTGGGCAAAAGTCTATTCGCACATATCAAGTAACTGGATATTCACCTGCACAATTAAACAGTGTTCTGCAGTCTGGCACTCAGTGACAGCTTTAGGGAGCTGAACTATGCTGAGGTAGTAGCTGAGAATAGGGACTAGGTCTGTAGGACAGGTTAATGCTATGTGAAACCCTTCACGTTTAGATCACCTATTCAAATATAGAGCAGGTCATCAGGAAACCAACATGAAAGGGCTGTTCACTGGCAGTACTTGGCTATCGAGGGAAAAACAGCTGGCAGTGCATATGGTTTTAGCCAAGACCCTAAAGACTAAACCAACACAGAGGCTGGGCTGTGCAGTGACAGATTAAATTGAATTAGCTGGAAAATTTTCCATCCTGTGACTTTGCCCCCTCTCGGCACTCTGCAAATTTTGTTAGCTCAACGTAGATAAGAGCTGAGTAAGTCCATGTCTGCTCCTCTGCAGTGTGTAGGCACTGGTGTAGGTTCACCTGGTTGTACCAGACTGTCACTGCCAGAAATGATCTCCAAGTTGCTCAGCCCACAGTCAAGAGGGCAGAGTGAGTTCCTGGGCTTTAAAGTCCTTAACTGTGCCAGCATATTCTGCCACCACGTGAGAGCAGCTATCCTAAACCATTCTCTGCCTATCCRATCAAGCTCAAGGTTGAGTCATATGGATAACATAGAGAAGCTTAATGTCCTCCATATGTTGTACCTGTCGTGCAATAAAAAGCCTCTATTACTATCAGTCTGGAAGGAATTTTGCTCTGCAAAGGGGATGACAAAGAGAAATGGAAGTTAGTGTTGACTAAACTTTGTGGTATGTCACAAAGGGATGCATGGAAAATATTAAAAATTAAAAATATCATTTCAATATAACAACATCTTTCCCAAAAAGTTCAGAAAGGTGAGATTTAACTTGTGTTCCTTGTATTTATTTAGTGTTACAAAAGTTCCAAGGACCAGCAACCTCAGATGGAGCTACTGTTGAATGATTGCAGTATCACATACATTCCCAAAGACAGCAAAAAGAAGAAGCATGAGTTGAAAATCACTCACCAAGGAGCAGATGCACTGGTTCTAGCAGTACAGAGCAAAGAGCAGGCGGAACAGTGGCTAAAGGTAAGGTGGGGTTGCTGACCCGAAGCTTTTCCACTAACAAGTGTCCTTTTGCCTGGTCAAGTCCTGTTGAAAASTGAGATTCAGACAGTAATTTTCAACCAGTTCCAGACCACTTACATCTCATCTAAACTGGGGCTGCAGAAATCCAGACTTAATGTTTACACCTTGAGGAACCTAGAATACTGTAAGCAGCTCCTTGGCAACCRGCAGTTCATGCTGCTGGTGCAGATGTTTTTCACTCCTGGTTGCACAATAAGCTGGCACCAAGAGGTGTAAATTCCCCTCCTCAYACAACTCCATCTCATTTTGCAGAAGGCTTTGCTGGTTAGGGTACACGCTCAGTGAGCTGCAAGCTCAGGTTGCTGTTGGATAGGCATGTACAGGTGGCCACCAAGGCTACTATGAAGAAATTGGGCATAGCACCACCATTGTCATCTTTTTAAAAAGATGAGGAGATACTTACTTGAATGACTCTGAATAGAGAAAAATCCTTCAGCTTCTGGTTGCTAAGTAGAGGCTACTAATCCTAATTTAGCGGCATATCGTATCTATTATAGTTTGTTTGGGAATGTAGGCTTCTGAGAAATGGGATTTTGTCATTTCCAGTCCTTTCTGTTCAGTGTCTAAAAATGTGGAAAATCCCAGCACAAGTGCTGCAGTTATAGATCCTAAACAGATTACTAGTATTTATGTTGGATTTTGCCAGTCTCAGATGTGGAGGTCAGTAAAGTAGTGTGGGAAACTACCACTGCAGTTGCAGTGGCTTGTTTTAAGGCCTTTAATTCTAGCCCTTTAAATGCATGTAAAAATCTGAATACATAAGACTCATCAGGCATTCTCCGTGCTGTGCTCTGATCAAACCTTATATGGTGCCTATTTTGCTAAGAATAAATTGTGTTTTTCTAAACACAATTGAATTAAATACATAGGAATTTCCTGATGACAGATAATTTTTCTGCAGAAGAGTGAGAAGTAAAATGCAGCTTAAGAGGTATGAGATCTATTGAAGGCTAATTCAACAAATGGAAAATTAATCTGTAATTTCCTCTTTTGCAATGTTTGAATATACCTTTTGGGATTTTGCTAGGTTTGTGCATGTCTGTTGTTTTTGACTGGGAGTTTGTATCTTAGAAAATACAATGTTGTCTTTTTAATAGAAAATGAAGATAGTCATGARTTTTATAGGCATTTTCTAATATCGTTATCTTGTTTTATCTCCTAACACCATCCAAGTATTCTATTAACTCACCTCGTGTTTCAAAAATACTGATTGGAATGACATYCGCAGATCATACTCTTTTCCAAGGAATTCCAATGCAATTAGGTCATCATAACTGCCCCGTTATTTCCTGCATTGTTTTAAACTTGGATTTGGCAATGCTGAATACATTGGCASTAAGCAGACTTTCTTTCATTACAATTTACTTAGTTCCTTCACATGGCAAAGCTCTGTTGGTAGAGCTCTTTCAGGTACATGGCAATGCAACTGTGCACTCAACATCCAACTCCTCAGTGCTGCTGGAACACCTCTGTTCTGTACAGCACAAATTACCTTCCCAACAACAGACCTAAAATGGTTTATGCAGTGCTTGCAACAGCTCCAAGGTTTTCAGAAAGCATGGCTTTTCAATAAAAGGCAATGGGGTTGCATTTTTAAAAATACATCAGAGTTCAAGACTTTTTTTGCTGTGAAAATAATTATTTTTTGCTCAATCAGCCCTCACTTCCAGTGAGCTCTGGAAATCTTGTGTGGATTTATGTAGGAAGTTACCACGCTGCATTATCTTGGGAGAAGTGATTTGAACTTTTCCTGCCTGTCTGTCCGAGGCATGCTCCCACCCAAGCTCTCTGTCAGCAGCATATGATTGCTGTAGGTAATAAAATGGGCAGATTTACAGCCTCTGGTGATAGAGGAAGGTCTCTGCAGCCATCTTTTTTAATCATAACATACCTTTTCCATCAAAGATAGTGGAGCCAGGTTGTCAGGCAGGCACAACAGGTTCTCATGAAGAACCGCATGCGTAAGTGTCAGGTCAAGGCTTTCCTCTCGAGCCTGAGAAGCTCAAAATGGCTGCGAAAGCCAGAGCCACTCATGAGATTTTCCCACGGGATCTAAACCAGAAGATTTTTTTAAAATGGTAAGATGTAGTCGGTATAAAAGATATTTGCTTTGGCAGACAATTTTAAAATATCAATTGGAATACAAGTGATATTAAAACAAGTAAAGCTGAAATAAATGCACAGTATTATAGATTTTTTTTGTAAAGATGACAACAAAAAACAGCTGATAAACCTAGTGTAAATTGAAGTCTAGACTGCAAACCACAAGGGGAGTTTCAGGTTTACCAGGGAACAAATGCTTGATGAAAAAGAGATAGCTGATGTCACCAAAAAGATTGCAGAGCATCAGGCGTAACCAGTGCAAATTCCAGGCTACAGTTGAGATCATAGCAGTAATACATTGTGCAACATAAAGCAGTGGAAATTTCCAGACGTGAGTCCTAAAATGTACCCACAAAAATGTACATGAAAAAATATATGCAGTTATACGCTGACCCAAACACGAGCTCTTTCCATGGATGCTTGAATATATGTGCATCTGTGTGCACTTTTGTGCCTTTGCGGTCAAGTAAGGTATTAAAGTCTGCCTGTTTGTCTCAGCACATCCAACACTGAAACTAGGTACTTCTTTGTCAGCATCTCTGAGAAATACTGCTTTAAAAATAAAAGAACTACTAAGAACATGACATTACAAGAAGATGCTTATATAGTGGCTTCGTTCATACAGCTGAATGTGTTCTGTGTGCAGTACCTTCAAACTAGACCACAAAAAACTGCACTTGAAATTAAAAATCAGAGGATGCCAGAGAAATGAAATCTTAAAGTAGCTTCTTGTAGAAGACCAGTAGAGGAATGAAATAGCCGCAGTGTCCATCCCTGAGGCCTTCCCCTCCTCCTAGCATTGCCTCCTGCATACAGGTATTTCTGATATTTTGCCATCTTTTCATGTGATGAGGAAATCTATCATTTTGAAATAYTGAACTTCATTTTTTCCTAACATTATCCTCCCTTTGTTAACTTCTCTTTATTTGACTGCATGAAGCCATAGTTTGCTGCAGTGTCCTCAGTAAGCCAAGTGGCTAGAATCTGCAACTGAACAGAGAATATTCCAGGTCTATCTGGATCATTTTGGTAATGTTGAGTTAATTCTGGACTTGCTGGGATAGAAGAGTTTTTTTCCCTGAAAAAAAAAAAAAAGAAAAAATTAGGATTGTGAGTGCATTCAGTGTTTTAAGGACCTAGCAACATTCGTCATAAGACTGTTAATACAGTTACCCTACTCAGTTTTCATCTCTGATAATTGCATATTGCCTTGAGTAAAAGTCTTTGGAAATGTCTTTTTTTCACTGCCCTGAGCTTAGTAAGTGGAGTTATGTAGCTTCTGGGCTTCACTCTTTATGTGGACTGGGTTTTACCGAGGAATAAACTCTTGACAGAGCTATTAGCTTACCAGTTTAAATTAGCACAAAAATGACTTTGTAAYTGTAAACATTATGTGGTTAGTTTTACTTTCTATTGGAATTTTCAGCTAGAGATCTTTAAATTAAATAATATTCCCCAAAGAGGTTATTATCTCTATTTTGTAGCRGAATGAAGTCAAGTGCTGAATGATCATGCCTTAAAACTGCCTGGAAAAAAAAATGCATCTGGGGATGTATACTCTGAGTAACTGATTTCCATACAGCATTTGTTAGTTTTTAAGTAACTTCAGTAACACACTGTGTCCCAAGACAGTCAGGCTGAGTTCTTTCTGTACCGCACATCATCACCAGCAGTAAAGCCTTTGCAAAGCATGTTGAACCTCCCAGGACTTACGCCCCCATTTTCCTAATGATATGTTTTTAGTTACATCATTTCAAGACATTGAGAGGTCAGTATGTTTGCCTAAGAGCTGCTCGAGGTATAACGTGGAGACACAAAGGACTGAATTGTGTGCAAGAGCTTTGACCATCCTGCCACAGAGTCCTCGCCAGCGCGGTCTGACAGCGTGGAAAGACCCCAGCTCTGCMGTGCATGTTTGTGCAACTGGCACTATGGAAAACAATGCATTACTTAAAAAGAGCAGACGCAGTACGTAAATCAAAAAAGCGGTGCATGCAGAACCGCAAACATCCTATTTGCACATTTGCTCAGGGATGAATTTTCCTTTAAGCTCCTGGCTGAAATCATAAATACAGGCTGCAGCAGATCTCAGCACAGACCTGAGTAGGGCTGGCACTTGGTCCCCTGTTTTAACCATCAGATAGTTATTGCTTTCCTGCTGCTGTTTYCCTTCTTTCTGAGCTCATGGCCTGAACTGCTTTCTCTCTTCTACTTGCAGCTATGTGTAAAAAGGTATTTAAATTGTGCGTAGTTCAGGTTTGCAGCCTGAAGTGCTACTGCCAGGGCTGGGGAGCCGGTTCCCCTGCAAAGGGCACYTCTCCCTTTGTGGCAGCAGTGCCTACAGCTGAGCTCCCCAGCACCTCCCTCTGTGCGACTTGGGTTGTATACGGCTGTGTGTGGCAATAGACTTCTTGGGAATAGTGCAGGAGAGAGGATGCAAGGCTTGTGTTGGTTGAGTATGTCAGAAAAGAATTTTTAAGAGGATATACAGAYGCTAAAGATAGGCCTTTTTAAGGGGAAATCGAGGCAGTACGGATAGATCTGCTGGTTGCCAGAATCTTGCCCCACTTTGCTCAGTTAGACAGCAGTAAGGTAGTAGTTGAATCTTTTCAGGCCAGGGTATTCTTGGGAATGATATTTTCCAGTACACAAGTTTCTTTTTAGGATCCAAAGCATAGGTTATGTGGGTAATGTCTGCTTTTCCTCTAATTAATGTAGATTGATTGACAATGAACTCCATGGGGCATGTCCTCTGCTTTTCTGTAAAGTAGTAGTTGAGTTTTGATGCTCCGTTAAGAAGAAGGCTGTATGTGGCGTAGTTAAATATTATGCAAGGGGTCCAGAAGAGAGAGAAGATGAGACTATGATCATGCRGGAATGGTGAGGAGTCCAAGAAAGTCACTGCTTCTTGGCCACTCAGCTAGGAGTGTTACGGGAATGAAAAATACTCTGAAGCCAATCTTTTTCCATCTGCTTTATTGTGCATAAGCAGATTTCAGCTTTGCCATATTCCTTATCTTCAGAGTTAAGAAGAGACAAGCGACAAGGACTTCAGTTCATCCCACTAGAAGCAATTTCTGTATTCTGTGAAATACATGGGTATATGGGAAGCATTGGTTTGTTATTTGGATTTTTAGCCCAGGTTTATAAAGAAATGAAGCAACTGTACAGTCAAACCATTAGTGTTCTCCCTAATCACTTTTTAACTCTATCATTTTTAACTTAATCCTTTCCTTACCTGATTTAAAAGACAGTGGCAGGCTCACAGGTGTTAAATTCCTATGAATTTCATAAAAACAGGCACTGGGTAGAGGAGAGGACACTATAATCACGTCCCTATGGTGCACAAGTCTGTAGCCTGAACTCATCCCATGGTATCCACCAGGAGAGAGATTTATACATTCCTCAAATACAGGAAGAGTTTCAGCCACTCTTATTCCTTATTAGGCACCAGAGAGTTCAACCACAAGGAACCAGCCGGAATTGAGGTCTTCTGCTCAGAATTTGTTGGGTTCCTTTGTGGCAGGTTCAGGATAGCAAGGAGCTGCCTTTCTGATTTTATTGCAGAGCTAGTACTTTAACCTGGAGCCTTTGAAGGTAGCTAGAAAATTCTCATGATTTGATCGTTACGACTTTACACGTAAAAGAAATAAAAGTGCAGCAGGTATTTTGCCTCCAGTCATGCTGTGTCGTTTAAAATAGAATACAATAGCTACAGAAATTTGTAGATGAGTGCAGGTATGCTTTTTATAGTAAAAGTTAGTGATTCTGTAGTAAGGTATTTTTAAAGAGAACTATTCCAGACATACCACATGGCAAAAATTCCACTGACTTCACCCATTCTTGTCAACTGCCTAGGGCAGAAAATCTTTCCAGCCTTATAACTGCAAATATTTCCCCTCTATTCCTTATGCTGCTGAAGTCAATGCAATATACTTTTATATATTCTGATCCATCTGGGGATTCAAGGTCTTTCTATAATATGAAATATGAAAAAATAGTATAGGTCAGGCTGCACAAATATTTTCCAAGTTTGCATTCAGAAGAGGCAGTTTTGAAGTCTAATAGTTGCAATATTTAATGGTAATTATATTTAAAATTCTTTTGATGGAATAACAGAATTTTATTTTAAATGTATTTAGCTTTGAATTAGTCCAAATAATTGAAAGACTTTCAGTTTCTGATTATGTTTGCTCATGTATTTAGATAGGTTAATATATAGTCTGTCTGCAAKCTCAGTTGATCTTCCTGACAGAGCCCTGTGTGTTTGTGTGTATCATGTACAAATGTATTTGTGGTGAGAAAAAAAAGAATGATTTTCTTTTTCTTACATGTGTGAAAATGCAAACTAATAATGATATTGGTCATTTTTCTTGAGGTTTGGAAACATACAGATAACTAATATTAATATACTCAGCACAACCTTCCAGTTTTTGCCGTCTTATTGAAATATAGCACATTGAAATATAACACACATTTATTTTCTTTCTAGTTGTAGAACTGTTGAGATATGTTAATTCATATTTTCATATATTTCATTCCAATGGATAAAAGTTTACTCACCTCCTTTCCCCACTCTCACTCACAACTTTTTTTTATGAAATAATACTATTTTTTATTCATATAACTCCAGAAGATGAAGCATAGGAAAAATGACAAGAACTATGAGTCTTGTGATTAAAATTATGCAAGTTGGCAGCACTGGTGGAATGTTTTATCCTTAAAGTTTTGAGTTAAAGCTATAAGCATGTGAAAACCACATTTATAATGGCAGCTGTCTGCAAATGTAATTATAGAGGGTGCATCCAGGCAACCATTATATATTAAAGCCATTTCATCCTGCAGAGCTCTGAAAATCTGAGTTTTAYGCTATTTATCAAACACAATTACATTGCACAGAGAAGGTGATGCACAAGTCTGCCAGTGAATCCCTTGAACCAAATGAAGTGCTGAATCCTTGAATATGCATTTACTCAAGATCTGGCCATGAGCTTCCATTTGATACTGTGTCATTTTTCGAATCAAAATTTAATTACATCCCAATTAAACTCTTCAGGAAAACTTTTCCTTAAATATGTGAGGTATGATAAGAACCGTATTTACTTGAGTGCATGACTTTGCACATACTACTCAGTTATTGCTGCCAAATCATTTCCCTCTGTTCTGTCTGTAACTCCCATTACTATCTGTCTCTGCCAAAATTAACTAACTCTATGTTGTGAGCAGATGCTGAAAACATGAGCCGTTGTATCAGGGTCATGCAGGAGACAGAAATGAATGTTCCCAGAAGCTGTACGGGCGCATTTCTGTAGGAAGAAAACAGCAGTGTGCTTCCACCAAACTGAAGAGCAGCAACTGAAGGAAGAATAATATTCAGAAATGCGTTCTCGTGCATTTGGGAAGATGTAGGGCTAAGTTTAATTCTGAGATGCAAATATATGCTTCTCTGCAATAAAATGCTCCAACAGATATATCTCGATTTTCTCTACGAAGCATGCCAAGAGCCATGAATTCAATAATGTTTTCATGTGTTTGTGTTTCTGAGACAAGATACAGGGAAGTTCAGACAGTCAAGAAAGGATACTGAAGTGTTTTAAGGTACTGGCTCAAGGCTAAAAATGTGGGCTCATTTTTGTGCTTGGTATAGATTTCTTATGGGGCATTGGGTGTGTGATTTAATCTTATTTTTGTTCCTGAGTTCTTCATCTGTATAAAGGGGCTGCTGCTCTATCTTACCATATGGAATATAATGCTTTTAACTGATGATGTGCTCGTGAATTGTAGCAATAGGGTCTTTATAAGCTCATAAATATTTGATTTGTTTAGTTTTATTCTTAAAGGGAAATTCAGTGCTGTGAAAGGAACTAACTAAATCATGTTTGATGTCACCTTTAGGTCTGTAGTCTTTTCCACATCAAATTGGTTCAGTTTAAAAATGTTTGTTGCTTTGCTTTTCCTTGCCATTTAAAGCAATCAGGAAATCAGCAATTTTGATACTTGGAAAACTACTGTTTTCCCCAGGATTGAGAGTTCTCCTTTCCACTACCGCACCTGAGATAAATAGTGTAAAGGGAAAATCTGCATATGTAAACATGAGCAGGAACATATAAACATGTAAAGCGAAAAGTTTGTACATGGAGTTGCAATGCTTCCGGCAGAAGATGCCTTTTTTCAGCAGCCTGGTCTAGTGAGGCCCTCAGTCGTGGCATGAAGCCGAGCTCATGCGCAGCGTGAGTCTGCTTTGAGAGTCAAGCCCTGTTCACATCCATATGAGCAATTTTGGGCTGATAATTGGAAGGTGGTAACCTCATTAAAGAAACAAACTTAATGATGTCCATTGAGAATCAGCAAAAGTCAATGTCTTTGCTTATCATGGGTTCTTCTATTTTATGTAGTTTCAGTTGAAAACTCTCTTAAATTCTGTCAAAATCTCAGTGAATTCCAGATTCTGAATTTTTATTGAACTTTTTAAAAGCAGACATAATGCTATTCCCACTTTCGAGAATACGTTTACGATTACTTTGACCTGTATCTTTATGTCAATGTGCAAGCATAATAAGAAAATACCACAAAATACCACGGCTTAGTATGAACTGTGAGTCGCTCAGCACTTCATTATTTCTTCAACAGCAAAAAAAAAAAAAAAAAAAAAAAAAGCAGCTGGTAGTATATTATGCAAAGCTATTGTCCTTTAACTTGCGGGACCTTGGATCTGATCCCACTTTTTTGTCATCATAATGAAATTAATTTGGTGGTGTGAGCTGAGTTCATGTTGCAAAACTACCCCATAGAAATCAGCAGTGCTGTTGGTTTCTTTACTCAAGAGATGCCTGGAGCTTAGCTTGTCTAGGAACTGAAACCTTCCACCTCTAGACATCCCACCTCCTCCAGGTCATGCATGAAATGCCTGTGGGAGGCAATGTGGAGAGGCTCATGCAGTGGCAGCCTGCTGAGCATGTTGCCTGTGAACATGGAAATGTTCATGTTGCTGCTTCTTTTAGCTTTTGGGCTAGTAAATATTTGTATTATTCCCCTTCCCAGTTCTCCTTAACATTCATATATAATTTCTCTGATTTACATTTGTTGACTAATTAATAAGTTTTGCCTTGTCTCTTAAGGTTATAAAAGATGTGTGCAGCAACTGCACTGGAGCTGTGGACTCTGATGGGCCGTTGTCTAGTTCTCCGGTGCACAAGACAGAACTGGAAAAGGTGAAGTTATCAAGAATGTTTAATGCAAAATTCCTTATGACTATTTATTACGGGGCACTACTGAACACCATATGGTTTAGGGGCTGTTCAGATCACAAAGTTGAAATTAAATTTAGTTTCTGGATTTGGTGCACTAAGTTTGTCTTGCTACACCATTCTCTGGGGGATATTCTCAGCAAATATCTGCTGACTTGTGGTACTGCTTAGCTTTTTTGTCCTTTTCATTCGTTATGGCTTTCTGCACAGATCCTACAAATGTAAAATTTTTGCCATCTTCTACTGATTTGGTTAAGAGAAAAGAGCAGCCTGGCTTATACCCATTAGCATCTTCTTTTTAAATTCTTACGCACTAAGTGTTGCATGGAGATGGCCTTCTGTCAAGTGCAGAGAACCAGCATGGATGTGATGCTCACAGAAGAATGGCTGGAGATTGTGAGGAAGTTTTAAGCGAAAGTCTTTCCCTTTTTTGTTGAGAATTTAGCTCTTAAAAGAGTTCCCTGGGCATGCTGAGGTCACTGTTTTGGCAGACTCTTCCAAGCATCTGTGCCATAACATAGAGGAACTTGGCCATTCGGATACGATTGTCTTAGCTCCCTTGACTCAGCAAGATGTTAGAGCAAGAATGAGAAAGGACAGCATCTTTGCAGTGAATGAACAGTACGTTTCTGGCACCTATTTAAGCCCCTACTCTGCAAAGGCATCCATGTGAGCAGACCTTACYGAAAGCCCTATTTAAAAGTCCCACTGATAAAAGTTTTTTTTCTACCCTTCTGATGTAAGGACATTGCTGTTAGTGATAYTACATTGCATTATACTSAGGAAACTAAAAGCAAAATATGTTTYGTGATAGCTCAGATATTCTGATTTCACAAGCCAAAAGCTGTTGTGTKTGTTTGTTTCTGTACATCTGCACATTATTAACCAAATAACTAAAAATGTCATAAAGTAGTTACTTTCTGAAATGCATGCCATAAAAAGTGATGTTGTGTAACAAAACTTCTCATTGGTTTTTGGGGGATAATCTGCATATCTTCTTCATGGCTTCACCACTCATGAGTAATGTGGTTACCACAACTGTGCCAGCATAAACTTTATACCACATCATCCCATATTTCTTACCCAACCATTACAGAATAATTGATGCTAAAAATTTCTTTCACAAATATCTTCTTTGCAGTTACTGATTCCTACACCATGTAGGAATGCGTTGTTTTCTGATATGTTGTAATTATATATGCAGTTCTGAAGTATTTTTTAAAGAAATAGTTTTAAAGTTTGTTTAATCTGATCTGTGTAATTGTTTATCATTCTTCGGCGGATTAAGAAACAGCAACATTGCAGGATCTAGAAATGCATTACAAATACTTTATATGTAATAGCACCTATTGAATTACAATTATCTAACTTAAAATGTTTTGATTATATTATCAAAGACCTAATTTGTGATTAGACTCTCACTGTGCTTTTCTAAAGCTTATATTATAGTATAAAAAAACTCCTCTAAACTGAACTTCTGAATATCTTCTGTTTGTCTTCCAAGTAGATGAGCGCTTGAAATGTGTTATTTCACAGTAARCATAATTTTAAATGGGCTCATGACACTGCTTTTGGCTCAGGTGACCACATGATAAATCACCTAATCTTTTTGTCCATGCAGAAGCTGTCTTCTGAGAGGCCAAGTTCAGATGGGGAAGGTGCTGTAGAAAATGGCATCACTACAGTATGCAATGGCAAAGAACAAGGTACAGCTCAGAGGCCGAGGTGCTTAATGTAAATAATATGTGCAGAGAGAGAAAGATAGGGAGTAAAATAGGTTTMGTGTTTATATTTTAAAGAAAGAGGTAATAATTATTTCCTGAATACTCAGATGTCTGTGGCATACCCAATAGCATGCAACATGGTCAATTGTGATTTCTAGACATTGCAGTATATGGTTAGTTTTCTCACTCTAAAATCTTCCCCTAAGCTTTCAGAAACAAATTGCAGTAGTTTTTAGCTCTGAAACCTGCTGAGCACATCAGTGAAACAAAAGCTGAACCTCTGTGCTCCAGGATCTYCAAAAGTGCCAGGTGACTCAGGTGCCCAGCTAGAGGCATTTTAAAGGAGCTTATGCTGTTGGAAAACTAGCACAGCTTAAGATGTCTCAAGTAGGGTAATTAAAAATACCAATTGCCAATGAAAACCTTGACCTTCAACTCTATGGTAATAGTAATAACAGGCATTATTGACTACAAGGAGATTAAAATATGCCTGGCATTGCTTTAAGTGGTTCTGGATGAGTAATAATATTTTGAATTGGTTTTAAACAATGGAAAGGAAACGCTTATGAAAGCTCACTTAGCTGTACACGGGAAGAGACACTCCGCAGAGCATCAATCTCTGTGCTTTACCTACAGGGTGGTCTTTGCTCTGCTCTTAACCAGCTTCTTGTTTTGCTGAGGGGAAGGAAAAAAAGAAAAAGGTTTTGTGACAAAAATCTCTTCCAATCAGGCAATCAGTGTATTCCCTAGACTCCCAAAAATTAAGGCATGAAGGCCTCATTTCTGCTGATTTTCTCTTCTACAGCAGAATAGAAAAAAAAACATACGGAAGGACAACAGGACATAGAAGAACGGGCTTATTCCCCTGGCTGTGCAAAAAGCCTCCCTTGGTCGTCGGTCCCACTTAGAAGGACCAGCCCTCTTTGGGGCAAAGGGAGCATGGGAGTTTGGTCCCAGACCACAGTGGCGTAGGTGCTTTTCTGCTCTTCCCCGTGGCACAACTGTGGATGTCCCTAGGCTGCGACTGAGCGGGCCAGAAACCTGCATCCAGCCACGTGCTGCCTTCAGGGGCTCCCTCAGGTTGAGGGTGAGGAGCACTGGGCTGTCCTTCCTCCCCAGAGCCTGGGGGCTCCTTGCATGTCTGGAAAGCACAACGTAAGGTGTAAGCAACCATCTTCTAGGAAGGAGAAAATGTGACCTTTGCTTGCACACACTAACCGCTGTATTGGTATTGGCTGATAAATTGCAATCCACACCTGAAAACCAGCCTTTCCTCCCCTCAGAACTGCGCGTGACAGATGACAAATTTATCCAGTCTTGGCTGCAGACTCAATTTCTAGCGATTTTCCAAGTTTGCTAACAATTAAACTAAATATGATAAATTATGCCATTAGGACTTCCAAACTGTTCCTGTTTTCAGAGCATTCTTCATCCCAGTTCATCAATTCACATACTCATTTTTCATGTAAACATTTTGTCCTTTTTTTTTCTCACTTTACTCAAGTAACTAAACCAACAACTAAATATTCTATTTGGGGAAAACGCAAAGAGAGTTGTTTTGTCAGGGCAAAACTTACAGCAGCTCAATCGCAGTAACCAGTCTAATCGTATTTTTCATCAAAATCGTAACTCAGGGTAAATTCATGGATAAATTCACAGTTTAGTCAGTTAACAGACATACTTTAGCTCTATTGATGAAATCCAAACCAGTTAYCTGAATTTTATTAATGAAATGAAGTTCATTTCATTTATTCTGTTTTGCAAATAAGTTTCTTTCTGATTCTGTTTAATCATAGCAATTTTTTTCTTCCTATTTTTCAATGAGTTAGTTAGGATTTTAGTCAGGTAGGYACTTGCAAAAATTTTATCCCTASTCTTGGACCTATTACCTTCAATAGTTCAATATACCTCAATGCATAGAGCCATAATATTGCAAGTAACATAGTAAGTTTATGAAAACCGGGACTTGATGTTAGCAAAATCTCTTCTTTCTTCAAAGCTTTTCCTTTTAAGTCTACATGATCATAAAAAGTGCCAACTTCTAATAATTGTCCTGATGCCACTAATTTAATTGTTGATAGCTAATTAATACCACTTGTCTTTACAAAAGACCTGTTGTGATAAGGTACCTTAACCTAGTGTAAATGAGAGGGGCATTTTTGTGGGCAGCCATAGTCTGTGTTTGTTAAATACTTAATTGTTGAAGTATTTTGAGATAAATGTTTAGGACCAATGAATGATCACCCAGTTKGATTTTTATTCTTATGTATATGAGGTAAATTTACATGCTGGTAGCTCAGTCATACTGATATATTAGATGATGACTGCTGTGGAARGAGACTTTCAGATTGAGTAGATCAGATAAAATACAAGCCTAAATTTTTGTTATCCTTTSATATGCCATGATTTTAATAGGGTGAAAGATATTTATAGGTATCAGTATTAATGAGGGCATATACATGTATATCTCATTGCAGACTACAACTTTTGTCTGTACATTTTGCAGAGGWTTTTTTATTTGAATTATTACTTTAATTCATGTTCTCCTTATTCACCAGTTTATTCAAACACACTAAAATGCACACGTTTGCTTTCTTGATAGTGAAAAGGAAAAAAAGTTCAAAGTCAGAGGCCAAGGGCACAGTGACCAAAGTAACAGGGAAAAAAATAACGAAGATCATCGGTTTAGGAAAGAAAAAGCCATCAACAGATGAACAGACCTCATCAGCTGAAGAAGATGTTCCTACTTGTGGTAAAAGATTTTTCTCCTTGAATGTTAAATGTACTTTGCAACTAAAACTTTAAAAAATTGTAGCCTAGAAATGCATATAAACTTGTTTAACTGCCTTGATTCTTACCCCAACATCAGAAAGATGCAGTCAGGTGGAAAGAGGTGCAGAGTGATCAAGAGCCTATCATTTGAGAAAGGACTTAAAGAGTTTGAATTGTTTAATAAAATGATAGCATAGTCTAAGAATGAATATCACTCCTGTCTGCAGAGAAGGTGAAGGGAAGGCAGAGAACATGAGGGGGAGGAGAAATGTGGACCAGCAACAGAAAGAAATAAGAGCTACTTAAGCACAAGGATAATATTCAAAAAAAAAAGAATATAAAATGAATATAGACTAGATTATAAAATAAATGTAGGTTGAAAATAGAAAGGAGGTTTTGTTAACAGATGATGGATCTTCCTGAGTTTATATGTGGTGGCAATCATGACAGCAGTGGACCAGCCTCAGCCAAAGTGATCCCATTAATTCTGGGTTCCTAACCCAGAATTTTTTGTGTGTATTGCACAAAACCAATTTCTTGTAGACTGTTTTAACTACTAGTGTTAAATAAGGCTTAAGACAACCATAGGGCTTGGTAACAGCAAGAACATATATTTAAAGGCACACAGAAAATATGATGACTTTCTTGCTTACATTTTGCGTCTTAGCTGTTAATGTTTGCTCAGGACTTTGGGTAATGCCTATAGCAGGTGTTGTCACAGCTCTGGTGTTTTCAGATAATGCAATGTAGTTACATTCCCTGATACTCCTTCTGGTGCTCCAGTATTAACTAACACTTCCATATGTGAACAAGGTGGAACCCACCCTTCTGCCAACCCATCCACGGCCAAAAAAATCCTGTAGAAAGAAAGCTATGAAGCAGTTGCGCAGGATTCTAAATAAAGTCAGGGATTACTTTTTCCCCTTTAATTGATTGGGAAAACTTTGGGAAACCTAGAAAGTTGTGATTAGGCAGTAGCTGGCAGAACTCTTGGTTGCGTGAAGCACAATAGATGCTTGCCTGCGTGAGAAGAGCAAATCTGTGGAACACCAGCAAGAACTTCACAGATCACAGGTGGCTCTCAAGCCATAGTTTGGGAATCATTCACATAAGCAAGCTTTGATTAAATAAGAGTGCATATACATGTCTATACATCAGCTAAGTACAGATGTGATTTATCAACCAAAAGAACAGCTGGGAAAAGCTGTGTCCAGCCAAGTGTATCTTCTGAAGCATCTGGCTTCCATAAAAGCTCAAACTTCCTGGGTCTCATAGTTTGTTGATTATTCTGTATTATGTGAGATGTTAACCTCAGCTGTACAACCCAATTCATAGTACTTCTGTCATTATCTAGGATCTGGGCATAAGTACAGCCATTACTGTGGTCTGCGTTTGGCTCTACTCAACACCACTTGCAGATTTTATAGGAAAATATATAATGTAAGTGTCTAGGCTTTGGTCGTTGCAGGAAGTCTTTGCTGAAGGAGTTTCTCAAGACCAGAAAATTGGCTCAGTGCAATGCCCTGGAGGTTACTGCATAGTTAAGGGCTTTTTCACTTAATGCTCTGCCTCCCAAGAACAAARTGGGGGCTGCAGGAGATGCATAGCGAGAGTGGAAATTGAAACCCACCTGTGCACTGAGTCTCAGTGAAGACCCTTCCCTACAGCAGCATTTCTCTCTGACCACCTGGGCTAAGCTGAGCTGCAAACGCTCCTACTAGGAACATACACAAGATGTGTCAGGCATGTCAGCTATTGAAAGTTTAAGTAGAGATACTTGGGAGGAAAAGCATGGGGTCCTGCTTAATTCAGATGATATGTAAGGGCCTAAAAGAGCTTCTCTGAGAGGTGCAATGGGAGAAGAAGTAAAAAAAAAATATTGCCTGGGAAAAAAAAAAGTAACTATCCCTCCAAAACAAGCCAGCTGGCTTGCACATGAAGGCCTTTCTGTTTCTTGGGATTATGTTATATTGCACAGCTCTGCAGGTTTTGTTACAGGAGGAGGGAGGAAAGCTGGAGAATTTGATCATCACTAGGAGCCAAAATTGCAGGATTATGCACATCCTCCTYCTTTTTTTATGGCACCTTCTAGGATGTGCACAGTTCTGATCTGCCATATCCTGTTGGATCAAGCTTTGACATTGGAACCATAATGTTGGAAAAGAAACCTAGAAAAATTAGGTGACAAGTCATAGTTTTAATGAAAACCAAAGATATATCTGTCCAACATGATTAAGTACTTAAATAAAAATCAGATATCAGAAGGAAGATAAATATTTTATATAAATTCTGGCCTATGCAAGATATTATGTCATATSAACATGCTGAATTCACGTACCATTTGTAATGGGGAATGAAAATTAAACCATCTATTTTTTTATTTCCAAACTAAATGAGGCAACAAAAATGTGTGTTGTCTTSATTTTAAAGTTTGAGTCTGGGATGATGGTTGCTGTGGGACAGAGGAGAAAAACATTACCCATTTACTGACATTGTTTGCCTAGACACTGTATTTGTGAACATGAGAAGAGGTTTTTTATTCAATAAATTTTGATTTGTTATGAGGGTAGAGTATTATCGCTGAGGAGAAAAAATCTTGATTAAAGCTTTTGTTCTAAAGTTTAGCTAAAGTTCATATGTACTTGTCTTGATTTTTTTAAAAAACAATATTGGTTTTATTTTCATTGATGTCARTAGGGATCTCTTAAATTCTGCTTTAAAAATGTTCCTGAAAATTGCAAGTGCAAAGTGCATTCTTCTTTSTAAATTTCATTTAGAAAGAGATAATCAACATGGGAAACTGGCTGTGCCAATCTGTTCCTCCTAGCAAAGCAGAATGGATTGGCATTGCATATGTGAAGTTTATTATGTCTTTAAGAAACTGATTTTTGGATATTAACAGAAACTAGCTCATCACCAAGTCATATACCAACAGCTGTGATTTCCCCCAGAAAATTTTGGGCAGTCACAGTTACTCAAAACCACATATTTCCTGTTTCTTTTCACTGCAGGATATCTCAACGTGCTCTCAAATAACCGCTGGCGTGAGCGCTGGTGCAGAGTGAAAGACAATAAGCTCATTTTCCACAAGGACAGGACAGATCTGAAGACCCACATAGTTTCCATCCCTCTCCGTGGCTGTGAGGTGATTCCAGGGCTGGACTCCAAACATCCCTTGACCTTCCGGCTGCTTCGAAACGGGCAGGAGGTCGCCGTGCTCGAGGTGCAGTGGCTGTTAACGCTATGCCTCCTCTAGACACCTGCCAGCTAATTTAGAGGAGTGCTTTTATACAACCTGACCTTTCAAAAAAGCTTTGGAATAATATTATTGCAGAGCTGTGTAATAAATACTGGGGAGAAAACAAATTAAGATTTGCGGGCAAAGAAAGAACTGAGATTTAGGGGCAAGTTGCATACTGCCGTTCGGAAAGCTTCTTCAGTGAGGTGTTTCCACCATGGCTCTCTATTCTGACCTTCCTTTGAACTATTACAGAAATACCTGTGCTCCTTCTCTAGGCACACTCTCATACCAGGGATAATATAACTACTTAAGTAAATATCTTAGCAGCAATTAATTAATGGATCACTGTTGATGGAAACTCTTCGGGCTCTTAAGTCTAATTTATGTCTGCTACCTATATGAGTCACTTCTAGGATTCTCATTCCATATCTGTATTAAGGTAAAAAGAAAGTGGTATGCTAGCCAACTGATGAATCTCTTCACATGCCACATTGGTAAAGAGTTGTCCATATACATGGACAAACTCTTACCACTGCCAAGGTCATACCATCATCTGCATTACGTGCACAGTAACTCTGTAGCTGGAGGAATARAAACAGAGAAGAGGACAGTTATAGTCCAATGCAGCTCAGACAACTCATAACCTAAGCTGGGGAAATACTCAAAACTTTGATGGGCTCCCAGTTCAAAGAGCTGTTGGCTGCTGCTGGTGACAGGCAAGCTGGTATATGAAAACAGTCTGATCTAGAAAACTGCATTCAGTTACTCTGTCCATGTCTAATTAYTGCATTTATTTTTTCTGCAAGCAAATTCAAGGGCATGATGTAAGTGAAAAGTCAAAATGAAACTAAAATACTGGGGGAAAAAATGTATTCCTTTCCAGACCTTGTTAAACTTGGACTACAAAAAGTCATCGATGACTTTTTTTTTCACCTCCATTCATTTTATTTGGCAAGCTGAAATGAGAAGACTCTCAAAAACCAAGTACAATGAAACTCTAGGAAGAGGCAGCCTTTCATTTTCAGTGGCAGGACAGACACTTTGAACATGCTGGCTTTCCAAGTTCAGATCATGTTAGTCTCTTCTTGGAACAAGGCTTATGACATGTAAGCGCTTCAGAGAATTTGAAAGACCAGATGGCAGTTCAAGGCACTATGAAAGGTGGTGAAATATTAAAATAGAAAACTCAAAAAAAAAAAAGCAATTCCTATAGAAACCAAACACCTACCTTTTTGCTTCTGAAAAAACAGTTTTTTCCATTATTTATTTTGTTAGTGTTTGTTACTTTGCAATTGGTGAGTTGAGGTAAAATATAGGATTTCAAAAATTATTTGTAAGAATAATCGTGTACGTACTTGTGCCATTAGGAAAATAAATACCATCAAGCAGACACATATACTGAAATTGAAATAAAACTTAATATTTCTTCTAGTATTTCATTCTTTTAAAATAAAACCTAATATTTCTTCTAGTATTTCATTCTTTTCTTTTCTCATTCCTATTTAGCATAACATTTTCTTGTCACGTGTCATCCTAAAATCCCCTAGCCTAGCATAAGAAAATAATGCTGTTGTAGCTTTCAGTTTTCTCAGATCTAAGATATGAATCTAAGTCCATTAGCCTGTGTTGTTATTTTTTCTTCATTTCTCGMGATTGCCCACTTCATATTACGTCATAACTGATGAGCACATAGCTTACTCTAAGTGCACTCCTTATCGCAAAGCAAATTTAATGAAAAGCCTGTTTTTTTTCAGGACTTTGACAGAGAGAAACCAGAGCTGCTCATGCAATAGAGTAGCATTTTGTCAGCCAAGAAAAATGCGTAGTTCTGAAATAACTTTAAAAACACTTTCAGTTCAGTGGCAGATTGCAGACTATGTAYGCTCCTTCCCTCTGCTTACAGGCATCATCGTCTGAAGACATGGGTAGATGGATTGGGATTTTGCTGGCTGAAACTGGGTCTTCCACAGACCCCGGAGCCCTGCACTACGACTACATCGACGTGGAAATGACTGCAAGTGTCATCCAGGCTGCAAAACAGACCTTCTGGTAAGGCACGTTAAACGAGCCGGGCTGTTTTCAGCACTGTGGGAATTTATATCCTTCTGTTAACTCTCGTGCCATGACAGCTTATCAAAATTCCCCCCCCCCTTTGCCAGATAGTGAACTCCTGAAGTGTCTCAGCGTCTCAGATGTGTTTAAGATTATCTTGTTGGCATCCTGCTRAGTTCTGTAAAAGATGCAGATGATAGCCAACTTTATTCCAATCCTTACTCTTTTTCGGTAAGGCTACTTATTCAGTGCTATATTTTATTCCTCTGTTTTGCCTGAAGCCTTAGAACAGTCAGTGGAAAAAGAAAAATATGCCGAAATTTAAATAAATTTGTAGCTACCTAGATCATGTTAATTTACCTACTGATTGTGTTTATATTTATATCTGAACAGAACCACTAAAAATATGTAGCAAATTTAAGGCTTGGATAGCCACATTCTCAGTGTTTTCATCTGAAATTCCATTTTGATTAATTAAAAAATTCATCAAGTTCACACCGGTCCAATTTATTTTTGAATTTTAATTTAGGAGGCGGAATTTGAGAGGGAATCTAGGCATAACATGGAAATCCTATTTGAAATGCTCATCAGTACAGTGAATCAGAAAAGCAAAGCATACTTAGCATCTGTGCAGTGATATCAGTGTTTCAATCAATTCAGGCATTAAATCAGCATTTGGTGGGAAGGKACCGCCATTCCTCCTTGGCTCCGTTGGATTGTTTAGCAGTGTAGCGTGCGTGAATACCCGGGACATCGGGGATCTCCTGCTGCAGTCGCGCCAGGTGGTTTCGCAGGGTCGGGAGCGCGTTGCCTGGCGAGGCGGTTTGCTGCGACGTCCTCCCATGAGGAGGCAGGCTCGCTCCGTGCTCCTGCAACGAGGCTCTCCGCATAACTCGGTTATTCATCCGACTTAGTATGTCGGAGAATCCCACCCTATCTGCCCATTGTAAATTTAAACAGGCTGCAAGCACCGAAAAGGCAGCAAGCCTTGGGGTTTTCCCAAAGCTCTTCTCTTAGCTGAGTGTTCAGAGAGATTTAGCGTGGGAAAATGTGCGGCTTCATTCAGGGTCTAGGTTGAATGACTTGATAGAAATCAAAGTGACTCAGTGTTACACGATCACAGTTTTGTGAAAGGCAAGTAATTCTGAGAGAATCAAAATGC
The DNA here is from genome assembly GCF_003343005.1 of Rhea americana. NCBI lineage: Eukaryota > Metazoa > Chordata > Aves > Rheiformes > Rheidae > Rhea > Rhea americana. The sequence continues at coordinate 3,241,356 of NW_028186424.1, read as the reverse complement.
ATTTAGCTTATAGACTTCTGTTGTATTTGTTGCGAAGTTAATAGGACCCGAGAAGGGCATCCTGTGTTGACATGTATTTTTGCTTCAGTCAGCATCTAACATTGACCACATTTAAGGAAGAAATAGAGTGGAAACCTTTTTCCCCAAATACAACTTGGCTTTCCTTTTCTGAACAAATGTGATACTAATTGGAGCCAAGTGAAAAAACACATGCAACCAGACCACATATTAGGAAGGAATGTCAAGCTTAACTTGCAAAATAGCAAAATTCCCCTGTTAAGAAGTTGTTCAGATTCACTAGATGTCTTTAAAAGACTGTAACAATTTGTCAATAAGCAACTAAAGTATCAGTCTTCTGACTTTTTGCTACTTGTAGAATATTAGGAGACATGACAGTGATACTGAACTGTTAATAAAATACTACTGTCAGTCCTTTATAGAAATAATAGCAGTATTTTAAATTGACTGCAGTTGTCATTAAAGATTTGATTATCATTAAATCACATCAGGTTTATTGGTTATTCTTTTACTGAGAATAATGCTTTGCCAAATGATTGGCTGTCCATTAATAAGCCAATTAATTTTGTTTATGTAAATCATTAGGTATCTAGGAAATACTGAAGAAAAATTGTTTCCAAACAGGTTTTTTTTCTATTTGCTTTCTCATCTAGCAGGTTTAGAATATAATTAGCTTACATAGATGCATCTGCAAACAAGGCTAATGAGCCTTAGTGAAATGATAGATGTTCGCTTCTTTTGGAGGTAGAAATAGTTACTGCAGGTGCATCAGAGGTTATTAATGACCGTCACAGCTTTCAGACATTTATCACACATCAGTCTCGATGAAGCTACTTAAATAAAAAATACATAATWACAGCTTCAAATGAAGTCCTTCAGACTAATCAGAAACACTTTAGTGTCCTTCAGGAGGAACAGTCCTTTAATAATGTATAATAAAGTACAAGATATGATAAAGTAAAAAACGTTTTTATCTAGCTTAGGCTTTTTGTTGTTTGTTTGTCTGTTTTAAGAGGGTAAAAAACCCTTCTGTCTAATGATTATTCCACCCCCTTAGTCCAGTGCATCCATCTGGGATGTGTCAGACAAAAAAGGCTCACACTGACCTGGGCAGGTTCATCCCTCTTTTGGGCCCACGGCTCAGGTGAGCAATAGCTGGATGAGGTCTGCCTCTCTCTGTGCAAGAAATTCAATGGATTCGATATTATTCCAACGCCAAAAGAAAGGTAGTGTCAAAACCACRGAGTTCTAGACTTCTGGCCAGCACTACAACCAACCACTCTGCTCCGGGAGGGCTTTATCGTATCTGTGAGTGTCAGCACACGGCCTGAGTAGTTCCATTGTTTGGGGTGGAAGTCTTTGTTTTCCCATTCATGTATACCTGCATCTGTAGGAATTTTGGGGGCTCTCACTGYGTATCTCCTTCCATTTCAGAGGCTGCTTCAAAGGAAAACTCACCCTTAATGTACTTATTGCTGTTGGGCCTGATTCTGCAGTTACTAGAGCGTTGCTCCCAATATAAAGCCTGCTGTAGTTGGTGACATTTTGCATATGTTCCGCAGAATTCCAGTAAAACAAGCTACAATCCTGATTTGGGGGAGAGAGAAAAAAAAAAAGAAATAATAAAATATATATATCCCTTCTGAAGTTTTCAGAGGGCTCAGATCCACTGTGCTTAAGAATGTGCATATAAAGTAATTGCAGGAAGCCAGCCTGGGAATCGGATTTGCACCATTGTTCAAACTTTACCCAGCCAAAAGTTCTGGTATGAACCTGAAAAATCCACAGAATGTGGGGAATAAAGTACTGTGCAAATTTTGATGGACATGTTAATTTAATTTCATTTAAGTTCTACTTTCCTCARACCTTTGCAGGATTTGATTATTGTTTCTGCAGATTCCTAAGTGCACATCCCCCCTGAACATGCATGCACTGAGAAACACCTGCTTCTCCCTGATACAGACAGCAACGAGACTTTTATGGGACACTGATATGCAAGCTTATAACTTAGGTCAGCAGGTTCCCCTGTAAACATGCCACAGAGTAGTTACAGCTGTTGCCATCCTGGCTTTCTCGCAGACTTATCCCTACTGTTAAAATACAATACAGAAACAAATGTTGTGATGGTATATGGTGCTGCTAGCAGCAACATGTGAGTAGCAAAGGAAGGAAAGAAAACTATCCTCAGCTTTCCTGCAGAAAGTGAGAGGATCTGTGGTTCCAAGCTACATAATCAGAGCCAGAGAACAAACCACTGAATCATCATTTAGACTTAGATTCAAGTGCTGGTTTTTATTACTTTTTATTTTGCTTTATGCAGTTTTATGAACAGGCGAGTTATATCTACAAATCCGTATCGGGGAAGCACTGCCAATGGCTACGCATGTCCTAGTGGAATGGCACTTCATTATGATGATGTTCCCTGCATAAATGGATCGGTAAGAATTTAATTTGCACGGGACAAATGGTTTGCATGTGTTGAATGCATGGACATCTGAAAATTATATTATCTAAAAGGCACCACTGGGCAGTTTCCARATGAACTCTTATTATTTTGATTGGGAACTGCAAACTTCTCTCACACCTACGGGGTATTAAGGGTGGGGGATATATTGTGTACATTAACCCGCACATGAGCCAACATGTGTTTCGAAAGCAGCTGCCTACTGATGGTTTGTTGCCAAGTCCTTGAATATAATACTGACTTGAAGGGGTACTTTTTTTATCACACCAGACCTGGCAAAGTTAAAGACTGAGTTACCCCAGACACTTGCTGGTGTCCATTGAAAGAAAGACTTTCTGTCCCTGGGCTGTGTGACTTTTGACAGCACGTACTGCTTTACCCAAAGGAGGACCACRAGGGTCACTTCCATCTTCATGATTTGGAGAGCTGATCTTAGGCAGATGTATAATAAGGTTTAACACATAATTGATTTTAACCCATAGTAGTATGTGGTCCCTAAGAGGATTTAGAGGGGAGCTATGGCTCATGTCAGCTCTCAGTTTGGGCTGCTTCCTAAAGGCCCTTGCGAAGGCTGAACTCACAGAAATTCGAAGCATTAAGCAGACTGCAAATACAGTCCTCAATCATGTCATAATAATGTCAGAAAGATGGTAGAAAAACCTCTCTGGGGAACAACATACAACAGCATGTGTGGTGAGTAGTCTGGATCTGCAGTACTTGGATGTGCTTAAGCCTTCATATGAGAAGTATGCTGCCACAGCCAGGATGGATTAAGAAAGGATATTTGGCAGCCAGGCTCATGGTTTCTTTTAAGATTAATTGAATGAATCACTAGGGTATTGTTGAGCTTTCCTTTTTCTTTTCTTTTTTTTTTTTTTTTTTTTTTTGGGGGGGGGGTGGGGGGAGAGGAAATGACCTGTAGCTATTTTAGATAGTTAGCAAAGAATAATAATTTTCCAGCAAATAAAATGTAATACTAGCATACCAGCAGCTGGTATTCACTGGAAAGACATCTAGCCTGAAGAAAAACAATCCAAACAAGAAAAAAACACACTTGACTTTTGCTGTTAGACTATATTACTTTTAACAAATTGTGTACCAGATGTAATCCTGCAGGTTCATCTGTGTAACCCACAAGAATCCCGTTGCCAACTTATTCTACTTAAAGGAGTAGTTTAACATTTCTCCTTGTGCCTCTTCAGTGTTAGAGTTAGCAATTGAAAATGCAGCCTATGAAATAGGAAGGGGGTAGGATAGTACAGGCTTGCTCGTTTAACAGAAGATGCAAAGGACTGAGGTTATGAGACACGTAATACAGAGCTTCCTTTCCACACTGTACCCACCTGCACTTTTCCTGGTAGTCTGACTCAAGTTTAAGGGATAAGGCTATGCTGGCTAAACGCAGAGGGCTTTCTATGGTCGAAGCACTTACACTAATGTTTTAATTTCACTTAGGTTCTGCATGGTGTATTGTTTACTAACTGCATAAGTATGTGTGTTGCAGTGGGAACCAGAAGATGGCTTTCCTACTTCTCGTAGCAGGAACATTGGAGAAGAAATGCTTTATGATAACGCAGGCCTGTACGATAACTTGCCGTCTCCAAAAATCTTTGCGCGCTATCCATCAGCGGACAGAAAAGCCAATAGGTTATCTGCTGACAAACTATCCTCTAACCATTACAAACACCCTGTCTCCTCCAATCTGTCTTCTGCTCAGTCTGTCACTAATACCTCTGCTGTGGGGAGGGGATCTGTCTCGCAGGTACTGTACTGTTCGATTCTATAACAAAGCTGCTTATTTTTGGCTGTTCTGTTTATTCATTGTTATGCTTAGGACCTTAGACTGTTTCAGGCAGTCAGTCTGACCAGTGTCGTGCTTGGAGTTTGGTCACGAGCCATTGCAAATGGAATGGCTTTGCTAAGCTGTAAATCCTGATGCGGAAGTRTTGTGTCCTCGTGGTACCTGTCAGGGCCTTCCCCACAGATTCGTGGTGATTTACGTAGTGTAGAAAATAACAAAAGAACGCATCTGACTTTCCAAATGTATCTCCAAAGCATCTCTAGAATGTCTAGTTGTATATTATGAATCTTATAGCTACATATATTTGTATATATGTATATACACACACGTATATTGTATTCTATCATATATACTGTGTATGTACCATATTTAAATAACTGCCTGCTATTTTCTTCCCCTGAAAAAAATCTAAGGTTGTGTCTGTGCTGTTTTCTGAGGGTGGCCTCAGGCTTGTGGACCTGAGACRAAATGGAAGTGCAGAGAGCACGTGAAATCCTCTGTGCTCAGATCTAGTAGGCAGCCGAGCCCCAGAGACAGGCTCACTGCAGCAGGGAGGCGTGAGGGCGTCCTCTGCTCATGGGGACCATCTCCATGGCTGTGGCCATGTCCTCAAAGCTGAAGGATGGCATAAGTGCTGGGGAAACACAGGCGGGAACCTGTGAATGTATCACGAAGACCTAAGAGTTTCAGTCTAATCTGAAACAGAGCAGTTAGCTAAGTACTTCACATGTATAATGTACCTGTCATATTATGTGTTTACTTAATCTSTACAAAACTTTATATCAGAATATTAGAATTGGAAGTAGCAGAAGTGGGGATGGATCTGAGCAATGTGTTTCCTGGATTTTTAGTCTGCAATAGCTAGCACTTCATTGCGCTGTCAGTTCRTGCTTTATTGTTGTGACATTTCAAAAAGCTCTTAGAAGCAGGTAAACATAATTTGCCACACATATGTCCTGTGCATGGCTAATACTTTGCAGATGGAAACTCTTAAGATTAGTCAGGGCACTGTTCCTCTGCCCTGGGCTCCGTTCATGGCAGGGGTGCACCCTAATTGCATATGAAACGGGCCRTTTCTGGTAATCTTGTGAGCTTGTCTGGCCATTGTGAGTGTGTGCCCTTCTTAAGTTAAAAAAATARTAATAGTTATTAACTAAAGTTTGTGTAAAAGCAAATTGGTATATTAGTGCCTAATATTTAAATAATGTGTAATAATTGTATTATTTTGAACAAAGATCCATGTAAAGGTCATATAGCAAATAGAAAACGGTTCCTGGTGGTTACYGCTTTTGGAGCTTGCTGAATCGCAGTGGCAGGGCTCAATGACGAGCTCTCTGGAGGAAGTGCTGTCTCCAGCTGAATCAATTAAGTCTATTAAAAGGATCCTCTRAGTAGGCAGCTTTATGTCCTGCTGTCAAGCTTTGCCCTTGATGAAAGGGAGACTGTAATGCCAGCGGTACAGTAATAACCGGATCCTATTTGTACTTTGTTTTCAAACAGTTTAAAGGCAAGAAACCTCCTGCAACTGCTAATGGCATCACAGGAAAAGGGAGAACTTTAAATAACCAACCAAAGAAATCTGAATCGGTGTCATGCGTAAAGCGCACAGCATCCAGTAAGTATATCTCCTCGCAGCTGCCGTTTGTGAAAACAGTCGTGAGGATACCCAAAATAGCTTTCTTCCTGGCAAACAAGGTAAAGGCCACAGTGGGTCTTCTGTGGCCGAGAGGCTGGCTGGAGATGCCACCAGCACTTGGAATAGGAGATCCTGTGAGAACTGGCAATTCTTCATCCCGCCAGACATTCCCAAGGGTAAAAGGATGTCATACACAGGACAATAAATATGAAATATGACTGGAAAAAAAAAACATGAGCAAAGAAGGAAAGAATCCAGTAACTATTCTTCCTTTTGGGGCAAAGAGTAATTCTATATTCCTGTTGGGGCAGAGGGGTCAGAAGCTAGGAAAGACACTTGAAGGATTTTATGTCGCTCATAAGCAGAATTACTCTTATCCCTAATACAAAATGGTATAACAAAATAATGAAGACTATTACAGCTCAAAAGTTTCCTGGATGAGATTGAGATTTCATCTTGTAAGGGGCAAATGGAGAAGGACGACTCTCCTTGACAGGTGGATTGCCTGTAGTTAATTTGAGTGCTTCCTTTCTGAAATAAAGGCTCATTAAAGGAATTTTATACTAAGAAGGGAAGATCTGGGAAGAGATTTGTATGATTTCTAGTCCTAGAAAAAGAATTTTGGGTAATTAAAAACAATCCTGACAGGAATTATTTGTTTAAAGAAGATAAKATGGAAAAGAGATATAATAGTGTTCTTAAAACATGGCAAAGACTTCTGCTAGAGAAAGAATGTGGTTTTTGAGCCCAAGGTGGATTTTTAAGAAGTCATGCATTYAATGTGAATAAGAGAGATTCGGGTTACACATTAGGAAAAAAAGTATACATTTTTTTGACTATAGAGGTGGATTGGCATTGGAATAGATGATTGTGGCAGGTAAAGGAGTCTCACTGACTAAAACAGGTTTGACAGCTATTTATCAGGAGTGATTTAGGTACTGTTGACTCGGTCTTAAGATACGTGGCCARTGACCTGTTAGATGAGCTATTTTCAAGTCTGCTAGTGGAATGCATATAGAAGTGACTGTGATGTAAATTGGAACACAGATATGATGAAATATGAACCATGAAAGCATTTCTATGGGAAATTTAAGAAAAAGGATCTTAAGTATCAAAAAAGTGAGCATATCTTGTTCTCTTACATCAGGCAAGGAAAGGTGTGTGCTTGAAGTGTTCAAGCCATCTCTTGAAGTAGAAATGGGAACGAGGTAAAAAGGCAAACAGGTAGTTTTTCCACTGACCCCTTCCAATTAAAAATCAAGGGTTCAGAGATAAAGAGGAGCCCTGTTTCCATCCTCTGAACTACAGAGGAAGACAAGGCCATTTTTAAAACCAAAGTACTATAAGATAACTGATATTTCTCCTTTTTTCCCCATATGAATCTAGAGAAAAAAAATYCCTCTCATATCATTAGCAGCTGTGCTTCAGAACTCGGTGAGAACCACAAAACGTGAGGAAAAGCTGGTGGAACAGAAACGCTGAACTGGTTTCTCAAACCACGAACCGGTTTATGTGATTTTTGCGTTTCAGGGGGTAGGTTAGGGTTTTTCTGGCAGTTTACCCAAGGCGCTGAGGCCACGAGCTGCCGAAGGAGGCCCGTGTGCACGTGCGTCCCCACACGCTGCAAAAGCCTGACTGAGCCGAAGTTAAGTTGAGAATAAATTCAGAGTTTGTGTATTTGCGATCGTTCTTTCTCCTGTCCCAAACTGCGATAAGTTCCCGTGAAAGCGAGCGGGCAGGGAACAACTGGATCAAATAAGTAACGGCAACGTAACGCGTGCAGATGCCGAGCAGTACAAGTACGGCAAGAACCGCGTGGAGGCAGATGCGAAGCGGTTACAAAGCAAAGAGGAGGAATTGCTGAAGAGGAAGGAAGCGCTCCGGAACCGGTTGGCCCAGCTCCGAAAGGAAAGAAAGGATCTCCGAGCTGCCATTGAAGTCAACGCTGGTACGGGGGGCTCTCTGGGCTGACGGCTACGCGTGGTYGCTTTACTGACCCAAAGGGATTTACCTCCTAGGCTGGAGATGTGCCACTGCATGAGGTTTGGTTTTGCAGTAAACTGTACTCTGTAAYGGCTGTATTTAATTTTTTTAATGCACCTGTATGTGTGTGTGTGTACATGTATGTAATCATACTTACATGTACGCACATGGAGATTAACTAGATGCATCTGTGTTAGCTAGAAATGACAGCGGTGGGGACTGAAGCTGCTAATTCATAAGCAGTCTGTGGGACCAGTTGTATTGCAACTGGCTAATTATACTTCTGTGGCATGGGAAAACGCCAAAACAACTACTGGTGTGAAACCAGATAGAAACCTAGGGAAGGCACCTCAAAGAAAGCATTTGGGTTTTCTTTCTGCTAAACATATTCCCTGAAAAAAAAAAAATTTGCAAAGTGTGTGGTTTTTTATGAAGTCAGTGATTTTTAGAGGGCTCGTTCCTTGTTTTCTTTCRTACAGAAAATAAGTTTTGTAAGCATTAATTTAAGCTTCTCGTTGAAATAATRACATTGCTCTGGGTGACAGGCAGGAAGACTCAAGTGATTCTCGAAGATAAGTTGAAGAAGCTGGAGGAGGAATGTAAGCAGAAGGAAGCTGAGCGCGTAAACCTGGAGCTGGAGCTGACGGAGGTGAAGGAGAGCCTGAAGAAAGCCTTGGCGGGCGGCATCACTCTGGGCTTGGCTATTGAGCCCAAATCAGGAACATCAAGCCCGCAGGTATGCGCAGCCATTATACTCTCAAATCCGATGACCGTGGCTGGGAGTGCTCTGTGTCCGATAAAAAGAGTGGGAATTGAGAGTTCTGAGAAGGTTCGTTAAGCCCAGGAAGGAAGAGCRGAACTAAATCCCTTACTGCGTTATTTGCGTTCTTCGCCTGCGTCAGGTGTMATTTCTACAGCAACGAGGATTGGGTAGACAGGGGAATCAGAGGCAGTATGTATATAATTATTATTTGCATTATGATATTATAGCAGGGTCAATGAGCAGTGTTGATCCCTCCATRTGATCCACTGTTATTTAATCATAGAGAATGAACTTCAAGTGTCATCACAGAACATGTGCTTTGGTTTATTTTATTTTGTTTCAACTTCTTTTTCGTTTTTTCCATCCCTATTACAACTTTTTGTTTTAACGTGTGTAGTCTTTTTGTCAAAAAAGCCCCCTGCATTTCTAAGTATAAGTAGATAATATTGCCCATGTGACTATTTGGAAACTCAGTGTAGGGTTTTCACTCTTTATTAGTCCCCAATTTTCAAGCACCGAACTTTGGAAAACTCGCCCATCTCCAGCTGTGACACTAGTGATACTGAATGCTCCATACCTGTGAACAGCGCGGCAGCTCTGAAGCGACCTCCCTCGTCAAATAATTCTCCATGTCGAGGCCATGTACTCCGAAAAGCAAAGGTGAGAAGCCTTATGCAAGTTTTCTTTACTTYTTTAAAAATATTTTTGCTTGTGGAGAGAAAGAGAAGGAGAGATTGCTGCTGCTTAAATTTCKGTGGGTGAAATTTAGCTTCAAGAAGAGTCTGTGCCATGTCTAAATTATTCACATTACTATATAAGTACCACATGCTCATCCTCCAGTCAGGAGTGACTTTTGGGAACCGTTTGCAGAAGAACTAAAAAATACTTTGGGAAAAGGATTTGGCTGTATTTCTCCCTCTCCCTGGTTTTCTCTCTAGTCCCTTATAAATTTCCCTTGCAAGGTTAGTGGCCTGGACTGTAGTCAGTCCATTTAAAATTCAGTAAGGTGCACTAGCTTTGTAGCTGATAAGTGGTTAAGGGTATTGTTACGGTAAGTTTTCCCAAAACAAGATAATATTGTGTATAATCAGCTGATGCAAGAACAGAATAGTTGTCAGCATAGCAACTGAAAACGTGTTGTGCAAGTGTCAACCTTCAATATACATTTAAAGTAGAAATTGAATTAATTTAAGTTAGCCTGACAAGTACCAGACTGAAGTTTGTGTTGCTATAGCATTGTTACAATTTTAAAATGGTTTTAAATATGCTTTCTGTGAAATAAGATTTGCATGACAGTTCTTGGGGGCTAAATTGGCTAGCAACATAAAAATATTCCTGACTAGCATGTTAGGTAGCATGTAAGCAAGGGAGACAGGAACAGCACTGGCCCAAGCTTTTGTTGTTTTAGTTTTTCACTGCTAATTGTAATTATAATCAATAACAATCACAGACATCTGCCTTCCATAATGCACTCCATTATTTTGACATGACATTTTCTGTAAGGTAGGGATTGTTTTAAARTACTTTTTGTAAAGAGCAGCTACATTGATTTCATTGATTATATAYATTTACAGAGTTTGAGCACTGTGGTGCCTAAATCTGCTAGACACTAAGAAATCATCAAGTCAACAAATGATTTGCTTTTATGGCATGTTCTCCTCCCTCCCTGCCTTCCTACTCGCCTCCGCTAACCTTCCTGCTTCCGCAGCCCACGGGTTGCTTCCCTTGCCGTATGGTGTGTGACACCCTTGCACCCTCCCGCAGCCACTGAGCCCTCCTGCTTTTCCGCGGGGGCCRGTGGCCTTTCCTCTTCAGTTGGCCTGATGCATTTTCATTTAACTCAGAATRATTAAACATTGCATAATTGGTTTCAGCTCTGTTTAACTCTGACGCTTGCTGTTTCTGTTTCAAATCTGCAGAAGGATTTGTGTACTCTAAAACTTACCTATGGATTCCAGTTATGTCATAATTTATCTCATAAAAGCTAGCATCTCTAACTATACCCTTTTCTTAGATTTGTGCATTAGCACAGCATTACTAAGGGAATGAGGTCCCTTAGAGCACAGCCTGAGCGAAGAGGAGAGTGGATTGGGTTCGCAACTTGCTATGCGCTAGACAGGCACGTTAAAGCCAGCCATTTAATCATTACAGAGATTAAAGAGAAACCAGGACACAATAAAACCTAAAAATTTTGGGGGGGTAAAGAATACCTTACAGTTGTAACTTCATTTCTGTGCTCAACATAAACCATACAGGAAGAAGTCTTGCTTGCCTTCACTGATCGTCCTTTAGAGGATGCAGTAGGTTGGTCAAGTTCTTCTGTAGAGGAATCTCGGACATAAGATGAGGCTAATCAGAAAGGATACGGAGCTACTTGGAACGGTTCTCATCATGGGAAAAATAACTCAAAGTGTCCTGTTCAGCCTTAACAGCTTTTTCCTAAATCCTCATGCACTAAATGTTACCAGTGAAATTTTGCAGGCTTGGCTAATGCAGCCCAAGCTGTACTGCGCCCATTCGCCCTGTGCTGCGGCCAAGTTCTGCCATCAGATATGCATCTGCAGCACGCTCCGCTTCCCACGGGAGCTAGCGTACGTATGCGAGGGTGGGATTTGGCGCTCGGTTTTTTGGCCTGCTGCAGTTCCGAGCGAGCCCAGGCCTCCTGGATGCGGCCGAGCAAGGGGGGGTCACACATGAGCATCCCGAGAGCAGAACTTGGCGCTGGGCGCGTGAAAGTGCAGTATGTGGGAGTGAGGCTGATTTCATGTCCGTGCTAACGCTTGTGTCTTCAGCAGCTGGCAAATCTCCCGATGTTATGAAGAGTTGTATAACCCTTGAAAATGTTGGCTTTTTCTTTTTCTGCTCTGTCCAGTGTGTATTGCTAACCACTGAACGCCTCCCTTCCTGCTCCTCCTTGCGCACCTCTCCTTGCTCGCCAGCCCCAGTACGTGGCTTTTGCTGTCCGCCCACCCCTTGTTTGCCACCGGCCTCGTGTCACTGCCGTGCCGATGAGCCCGTAGCACTGCCGCATCCCTGCCAGGGCAGCGGCTGCTTTAAAACGTGCAGCCGAGCTCGTCAGTGGTGTGTCACAGGGTCGGCCTGCAGAAGAGCAGCGAGAAGCTCCGACGGGGCAGCTCTCTCGAAAGGCAGAGTTTGGAAGTGCTGCTGCACCAGACAGCTCGCGCTGCTCAGTGCGTCGGCACAAAGGGGGAACAGAGACGTGGGGATGTGGCTGGAGCAGCACAACATGGATCAAACACTGAGTCTTACCGTCCAGCTCCACCTTTTTCATAAATTCACAGGGTTTGATAACATTTTTTTWAAAAAGGTCAGACTTGGTGTTAAATTTAGGAATTATCAGTAGTGTATGGGGGGTGAGTATTTAGGGCAAACACTGTACTTATACATTTATTTGGATTTTTAACTAAAAAATATGCAACATTCTAAAAAAAAAAAAAGAATTTTCTTAAAAAAAAATACGTAGCCAGAAATAGKTTTTCATTTTGTGATTTTGTTCATCTCTTTGGCTGGAAATTGGAACAGTATTAAAATATGCAAAATAACAATTTTCATTGGCAGTGCTAATGAAGTAAAATACTTTAAAATACCCTTGCTAATAAGAAAAACAATAATGTAAACATGCTTCGTATTTAAAATCAGCTGCTAAAACCAAATTGTTACGGAATGAGCAGTGCAGTTTCCTGCACTGAATGTCAGCAGCTTCCATTTTGCTTATGTCTAGGGTCTGGAGGAGAAAACAAGCTCTTGTAGTTTTCCAGCTCCCAGTCAATGTTGACTTAAACATTCTTTCTTGGGCTTGAATTAGCTGGAGAAGGGGAAACAAAGAAAATGTTCCTCCTGCACCTGTGAAAGAAGCTACTGCTTTCAAGGCTTACTTAACACTTTAAGAAACTGTGTTCCCAGTTGCTTAGCTAMTGACTTCCTTGAGAGCTTTGGCAGCTTGTATATGGGGAGTATAGATTTAATATTCTTTTTAAAGTAATCTATCCAAATAATCACCAATATAGAATTTAAAATTTAGGTTTGTCATAATTTGAGATGTAAAAATAATTTTAATGACTTTTAAAATGCATTATATTTTACTTTTAATTAAACTTTCAGTACTATTTAAATTTTAAAATAGTAATTAAAAAAATAATTTAAACTGTTATCTACCTGCTTTAAAGCCAGAATTTTTTCTTCTAGCCCTCAAGCCGCCAACTATGACCTTTCCTGTTGCTTTACCATGGTTGAAAAGCAGTCATGGTCCTGCAGCTGTTGAGCCAAACTAATGCCATTACTGCGTTCAGAGGCAGAAACAGATACTTGCTTGTATAAGTAACAGTTTTCAGCTAGAGCTCTTAAACATTGTGGAATGAGTGTTAAATTCAGGAATTCAGATGGAGAGCCAAGAAGCCGGCTGCCTGCAGAGCATCTCTGCCGAGCRATGGGTGGGAGAAGCGTTTGGAGACCCTGAGTCCTGGCCAGGGAGCAGCTCTGCAATTGCACCGCAGAGATTACATCAGGCTAGAGGCTAAGTGCTTTGTATAATCAGCGTTTCCTCCTGGCTGTAAGGGCATAACTCGGCGAACAYGTACGGCATGACTATCCTAGGCTGCGCCTACCCCTCTTCATACTGCTGCTCCTGTCCTCACCTGCCTGGTGGGCAAACTGAGGCCTGGAACAGCGAAGTGACATTTTTAACTTCCAGCAACAGCTCAACTCGGRTTATGTATATGGAGAAAAAAAAATGTGCAGTTACTTGACCTGCTTTTTTTTCAGTTCCAGTTCTTTGCCCTGCCCTGTAAGTCTCTCTACCCCAGTAAGTCTCACCTTCTAGCTGTAGAAATGGGCGTCCGCTGTGATTTTTATAATAAAGAGTGAGGACTGTAACAATCATTCAGTGATAGCTCTTTATTAGGGATATCGTTTCTTTCTCTTTTAACTCCTGTATTCCAAATCTGCCTTGCTCTTACTCAGCTCCAGCCGAGTGCTTTRGCCCAACAGCAGCGTGCACGTTTTCTCCCCAACTGCCCAAGTGGGGAGCAAACCAACACAGCTTGTTTGCAAAGCACTGGGAAAAAGTTGCCATATATAGCTCCAGGGGAGGGAAGCTGTGCGTGAGTTCTGTATCAGGACCCATTTGTTAGCATTCCCTAACTAATTTGTGGGCAGAAGGCTGCATCCAGTAAAATCAATGGAAAAACTGTTACTGACCTCAGCTGGCTTTGGCTTAGCAGAGCTAATGACATCAGTGAAATACTCTGATTTGTCTCACATTTTCCATATCTTTTTTTCCCCCCTTCCAGGAATGGGAGATGAAAAATGGAACATAAGTATAGCAAAACCACTCACTTTCCGTGAAGGCCTTACTTATTATGGACCAAGACACAGGCTGCAAAAGACTCATCTGTAAAGTGGTATCGAGTGACACAACATAGGAGGTTTTATAATTCTGTTAAGTTAATGGCTGCTTGGCCCTCATTTGTCTGTATTCTCTCTACTGTATTGCTGTGTAACTACGTGTGCCCCTTTTTGTTACCTGTAACTCCTTATTTCCAACTTCATTTGTACAGAAAATGAAAATCAAAAGCCAAAACAATGAGAGTAAGTAGAAAGGAACATATAGTTGCCATCGAACGTTTACTTTGCGGAAACAGTTTAGACCAGCAATGTTAATGATGCTGCATCAGATGGCCTGAGCAGCACTAAAGACTGGTGCATTATTTAAGACCAATCTGAAATAATTTCAGATCGGATGCACTCTTACAGGTAGTACCGACTTTCAGGATTCTGCTAGAGCAGTCGCTCACGGAAGACTTGCTCATTTGCAGTTAGCTGTTCACAGGGCAAAAGGAAAACGAAGAAATGTATTCACAGAAATGGCATGACTGGGAAGTCAGGACTCTCGAGCGCCACTGTCCTCTGTGGCGATTAGAGACCATGGAGTGACACAACTCAGCTGTGAAGCATTTTTTGATACTACTTAGACAGATGCTTTTGTCATTTTGACACAAAAAGCTGCCATACTTTTAAAAATGCATTTTAATACATTCTTTTTTATTACTATTTTGAAGCACCAGTCATTTTCAAAGGTCACGTTGTCTAAGAATGATTTGTTCCTGATTTTTTAAAAGCCAGATATTACATCATTTCTGTACTTAAAAAAAAAGAAAGAAAGAAAAAGGAAAAGAAAGAAAAAGAATTAATCCTGAACAGCTAATGGCAACTCAGAATAGCTTATGCAGTCTTGGTTTGTTTTTTATAAAGCAGTATTGTTAAACTTGAGTTATAGACCACTGCTGTACTTGGTTTCCTTAGCCTTTCCTGACCTCAGCTATTATTTTGTGAGGAAGACAGACTGAAAGGATGATAATTTCCAGCCTCTTTTTATAAATGATTTTAGAAACAATTCGGGAACTTTTCAGACAGGACTCTATTTCTGTTTACTAGGAAACTGTGCCTTGCATTTTAGCCTGTAAAATTACAGAAATCTGTTCATCTTTGGCAATTTACTGCATGTAGCCTCAGGAGTGACATGGATAGAGACAGGAAGTCCTTCAAAATCTCAAGATTAACTTAAAAAAAATCAGGAGAGAGACCAAATAATGAGTTGAGATTCTTTTAGTCTGTCCTCTGTGGGGGGTTTTAAGCCTTCAGAGAGCCTTCAATCACATTCTTAAGATTTTTCTCCTCAACTGTAAGGACTAGAAAATTACTTTAATTAAAAAAATGTTAAAAACTACTCATAGTTTGAGATAATCACAAGACATTAGGACCAGAATCTTGATAACTAGTCAAGACTCACACTTAAAAATCACAGAGGTTGGCTACACAGTAGTTACCAAGGATCAAATGCTATTGTGCAGGCCTAGGTTGCCTGTTACCTCTAAGAAGAAACAAATCTAACTGAGTGCTCGCCGCTATTCCAAAGTTGCACGGATGCTGGAGGACATCCTACAGCAGCTGGTGGTATGAGCAGGCCTGGGACCGTGGTGCAGAGTTATCAGAAAGACGCAGCGCTCAGCAGCTCCCCAGAATCAGGCCACAGTGAATGCTGAGGGCTTTTGAAAAGCAGGTCCATAATGGTCTGCCCGCAAGGGCTTTGCCCTATTTCCAGGTGAAATTAGTGCCAGGGATCCCACGGACCTGAACAGAGCAGAAATGAGGTGCAAAATTAGGATAGGCTCTTTGCTTCCTGGGTGTCTGCTTTGTGCAGCGCACCTCAGGAACGCCAGTGCAGTAAGGAAGCAAGCGTCAGCATGGTTTTCATTGAAAACAGGATTTTTATTTTATTCTAGGTCATCTGCTTACTTATTAATGCTTCTTAAGTGGAGGGCACACTCTACACTGTATGACTATGGACTAAACAGTATCAAGTATCCCATAAATATTAGCAGAAGCAAATTTGAAGCAAAAGTAAGTTCATTTAGGCTTTTTATTTCAAATTAAGTTATTTATTTGTATATTTCAATAAATATTTAATTTATATCTGTACATATTTATGATGCAAATTAGGCATCTAGTCAACATTTGCAATGATGTAACTGGTGTTGCCATTTACAAGTGGTCCCACATCAAATACCGCAGACCCGTCGAAAGCCAAATTATTTCGGTCCCTGCGATGGCCCGGGTTTTGGTAAGGAAGAAAGCAACCAACGCCCAGAAATAACCTCGCTGCAGACCACATTCAGTGCTGTGAAATACACGCTGTTTTGTTGAATAGTACTATTGCTGTACAATTTTTTTTTTACACAAAACAAACAGCAGAGCTTGTATTTTCAATGTTTTTAGATTTCAGAATCACTAGGCAAAGTCGGCAATAGAGCAGTATGACTTTTCTTTTTTTAAAAAAAAATTCTTGTATTTTAAACCATTGCATTTCTATGTCTTTTGAGATAATGTTACACTTGCGCTTCCTCAGCAAACTCCTATTACTGTACTAGGTGCTTTTTATATTGTTTTTGTTATGGGTGATGCTTTTTTAAAAAACATCATAATTTGGGGGGATGAAAAGTTGTTTTTTTTTATGAGATGATTGTGGCAATTTGATTTTTCAAATRGAGAATACTTTAGTACCAATTTTCATTTAAGTCACTTTCAAATTAATTGGCCCAGGATGTATGTTGTAAGATAATGTTCTCATATTAAGAATGTAATTATTTCCTTATTGTATTTTTTAAAAAACAAAATCATATTTAAAAATCTCTGTGAAAAAAGCATGAAAGAAACATGAAAAAAAGTTTTTGTTTTATTTTTGTTATTGGATATGTTGGCAGTGCCCATTATAATTGACTGTAAATAGAGTCTTTCTACTGTATTTCTCAATGTATTTAAGTTTTTTGACACACATTCATGGAAACTTCTGTTAAAAAAAAAATAGATCCACCTACAAATGTGTGTCTTTCTTAGTAGCTTCAACTAACCTTCTGCCTTCTAGTTTATTCTCCAGAAAGTCTTGCAGAGTGTGAAAAAAAGACTGGCACCTGGTAGGTGCGACAGATTCAAGATCATTATTAATAAAGTTACCTGTCAAAACCAGAAGCATTTGCAGTGCCCTTCCGTGGTGTTTGTCGCGTAAGACTCACGCAGGCCGTCTGCGAGAGCCTCCTGAGCGAGGACGATGCCCCCGTGCCGCGCAGCCCGGCTCGGTCAGCGTTAGCGTTTCTGCGTATCGGGTCTGTCCCCCCCCCGCCTTTAGGTGCGCAGTGGCTTCCTGCAACGTGAGTATCTGTGGGCAAGGCATGCCAGCAAGGGCACGTGGAAATGCAGGGCCTTCGGCGCTCGTAGCCGAAGGCCCCTCTGCTGCAGCGTTGCTCCTCCGCAGTTCACAGGAGGCTGCTCTGATTGATGGGGCAAACATCCTTACCTAGAAACACGGCCCCCGCCCCCGGCTTCTCCTGGCACCAGAGGAGAAATGGAGCTCGCTGGCGCTATCTGCTCCTGGAGTGCTCAGCTCCCCGGGAAGTGGAAAAGACCTCATAAGGATAAACAACCACTTTAAAGTTGGTAAACAAATGAAAAGGGGCAAAAACACTACTTTTGTTGCAGTGGCGGTCATTCGGTTCTGGAGTCCCACACTAGAAGCCAACTACAAAGACTGGCAGAAATGTCTTACAGATCTTCGCCAGTGATTTAATATGTCAGAAGAAATCTGATGAAGGTAAACATAAAGAAAGAAAGAGCTGCATGTAAGGGAAACAAATAATTATAAAAAGAGCCCTTCTTTACCCTCCTTAAGTAACAATTTAGCTTTGCATGGTCTATTATGAGCACTAACGTAGCTCTGACGATATCCAAACAACATCATGGCATTTTAAAAGCTAGATCCAAGAAACCATAGATATACTGTAKAGTAAGAAAGAAAGAAAAAGTTGCAGATACCCTGGGGTCTGAAATTCAGCAAAAACAGCTCTAGGCTCTTTCTGACCAAACCAATGCRATATATGCCTTCTACAACAGAACTTCCTGGACTGTAATAACACATCATCCAGTGCACCAAATGCCTTCATGGTAAAGATAAAATTAAAGACAACTGCTCTGCACAAGAACTTGCACAAACAGATGATGGAAAAAAAAAAATGCACCTTCCTACCAGCTATGATACCTACATCATCTGCTTCAGGACACTTAAAAAAAAAAAAAAAAAAAAAAAAAAAGCCTGGGCATCCAGTGTATTAAATTAATGGGGCAAGTTCAGAAGAACTACACAGAGGTCCTTTTACCTACTGTGTATTTCAATGACAGAACTCATTCATTGCCACAAAATGTTACGGATGCTAAAAGTTTACACAGGTGAAAAAAAAAACAATAAAGGAAATAAATTAATGGAAGAAAAGAATCAAGTGCTACCAAACACAAAGCTACCAGCTCCGGAAGAAAGTGCTAGATACAGATCCACAAACTGGTGGAGGCTGGAAGCACTTACTGGGAGTATCCTCACACGCTTCCGCTTTCCTAGGTTCTTCCCCAAGGATCTACTCTTAGATACTATAAAAATTCGTTTGATATGAACAGTGTAACTGAGCTTATGATTTATATCAAGCTAATTTGTGGGGGGCAATATTTCTTTTATTTCAGCTATCTAAAATTGTTTATGTTGAATTTCTTTCCCATTTTTCTTACTGACAAATGAAGCTAGTTTCTTTCATAAAAGACTATTTTTTCCTCCAACAGTTACAAAAACATTTTCTTATAAAATATCATGTTCTTCTTTTTCAATTTGATTTTTATAGCATGCATCTGTCTTACCATGACAGTGCAGTGTCATTCTTTCAGAATAGACTAGGTAATTGAAAAAATTAAATTACATCGAGGATACTCTCTTCAATAACCTCTCCTGATGACAAAGTGCTTTTTCCAATTAAACTTTGCTTCCCTCAGTAGAATTATACCTACATGGTCCCGAACTGAACTTAAGATGCAGAAAGCTTCATTTCTGGCTTCATTATTCATTTGTAAATAGACTGATAACTACTGTTACTGAATTATTTCTTGAAATTAATACTTTTAAAACCCGTTTTTTAGCATGTACTGCTTTGTTTTTTTGGAAGATGAACTTGTGGCATGTAATGTAAGACTATATCCTTTTATTGTTTTTAATCATATTAAAAATGTACTGGGCAGGTCTTTTTTAGAATCTTACTTCAGCTTTTGAAACCCATGAGGGTCAAAGTACAGTAACATTTTCACCACAGCAGCTGGATTCATAAGAAAGCAAAGTATCTTTCAAGACATAAATCACACATAAATGAGGAAGCTAGCAGTGGCTTAATGGAAAACAGGAAAAAAATACTGACTGATGTTTATGACTCAGAAGTTTTATTATCAAGATATAATTTATGACAATCTTGAAACTGGTTAGGCTTTGAAACAACATAGCAATTAATATGGTTTTGAGGAGGACAGCAAAGAAAATAGAAGTGAAGAAAACTGATTATCTTATTCTTTTTCCATGGAAATTGGGTTCTGAAGTACAGGGCAACATTGGCATTTGATTAGGTGTCTCATTTAAGGCAACTGCTTGTCTGTGTCTGTACTTCCTCCCACTCTTCCAACTTGGGAGTTTTTCCCTGAAAGATCTGTTGGAACATCATTAAAAGAGACTAGAGTTTCTTTTGGTTTTGTTTTTATTCTTTTTATCACAAAACACTGAATTTGGAAAGCAGAATGTAGTCACTTGAGATTCAACAGGCTGCTTTTTTAGTGATAAATTGCAGTTTAAAGAAGTTTCAGCTAGCCACAATACAGAATTAGAGAAACTATGACAATCATCATCATCATCAAAATGTTTTCAAGTGGAATTGCACAAGTAGGGAAAGCCTCAAGTTCACTTTCAGAACCCAGTCTTACATTTGTCATGGCATGCCACTGCGTAGGACCTCTGCCTCCTCCTGCCCTGTTCCTTTAGTAACTAAGTCTTTCAGCAGTGTCTTCRGGAAAGCCCTGAACTAGGGCAGAGCATTCAGTCTAAGAAAATTAAGTTTAAACTTAACATTTCAGGTACTTTTTCCTTCCCATTGCCCACCTTCTGATCCTCAAAACATACCCACTCCGTGAATAAATAATTCTATTCTTTGGCCCATTAAAATCTCATTAGTGTATAAAGATTTCAGTGGGAAGACCAGTCTGTACAGAAGCAACCACCTCTCTGCAAATCATGAAGCACATTCCAACAGTTAATTCTGAACTAAGTCAGCAGCAGCTTACCCCAAAACTTCGAATCAGCCAAGAATTTCCAAACCAAAGCAATGCAGAGCGTATTAGAATCCCCTAATCTTAGCAAAGTAACGGCACCTGCAGGGATCAGTTGCAGAAGAACACTGCGAGAGCTGGGGCCCAGGTTTTGATTTGCAGAGCCTTCAATTTTGCAAGAAAAATGCACATCCCATATAGTATGTGCAACTTGTCACAAACGGGTAGAATAAAAGAAAGACGATAAAGGAAAAAAGATTAAATAAGGAGCAAGTAGTGTACAATAAAGGGACAGGAAGGGCAAAACGACACACAAAATTTTATTCTATTTATGGCTTTCTTTAGCCAGATAGAAATACTAAGCTTTTGATTCAGTTAGCCTTCTTAGAAGAATGTACAACACTTTTTTTTTCTTTTACAATAATTGCATGGCTTCAACCTCACCACAGAGTGTCACCCTCAGCCAATTATACTGCAGCTGAACTCTATGCCTAGGGAAAAAGGAAGAAGGACGAGTCCTGTTCTAACACAGAGGATGAAGGTTTGCTGCAGCCTTCGATTTCAGTGTTGCTGAAGTTGGTAAGTTTGCTGCTAGTGACTGACGAATAAAAACATACAAGAACTCTGGGGACTGGTTAAACCTTTTCCCCTCCACAAACCCYGTGAGTTGTTTCACAAAAAGAACAAAGCAACAAATAGCTTAGAACCAAATTTTATTAAAGAAAAACCTGTAGTGCAGGTTCTCAAGACAAATGCATACCTTTGGATGCAGTGGAGTACACAGGTACGTATACAGTAGTTTGCCTGCTACATGTTTGGAAGCTGAAAAAGACTCTGATAAACTATATTGCACAGTTTATCATCAGCATCATTAGAAGTTGCCAAAAACTTGGTTGTGGATCACTAACTGATAACTTGGTTATGTGTGTGCACTACATATTGCACAAGACTTTTGATTAAGCTATTAATTGTGCAATTGAATCACAGTTAATTGTTACATTAAGCATATTCAAACATATATTTGATTCTTTTCTCAAAAACAGCACGTCACTACAAAACTGCCATTAAATGTTACATATTTACAAAAAATATACAAATAACACTTTTCCTCATTTATGACAATGCACAAATTATGGATTAATTTAATTCTTCCCTTGAGTCCTGCGTACAAAGAAGCCTCAACAAAGTCAAGGTCTCTTGAAACAAAAATAGGAAAGGGCATGTACTGTTTTCACAAGTATTCAAATGTGCAAAGGCAAAAGGAAGGACTGCATACTCACGTATGTTAAAGGTACATACTACAGTACATCGATTACCGCTAAAAGCCTTTATGTGGAGTACAGTGGCCCCTTGTCAGAAATCCAGTTATAAACAGAGTGTTAAGCATCTGCTGATCATATTCAGAAAAAGTGGCTGTGTTAAAAAAAAGCTAAGAAAACTATCTTTTTGTTGTAATTCTCTTTTACATCTGTACAAAGTACTCTCATGCTATCCACAGCAGCAAGCATTACAGGTCAGAATCAGCCAATTACCTGTGTGAGTACAGACAGGGCAAGAAAGAGACTGATTTTAGCCCACACCTACATGTCAAATTTACAGTGCATTAGACAGTGGAATTGCATGGTCATAAATTAAGGGAGAATTTGGCCTAGTAACAACAAATGAATAATGCTCCATATTAACAATGGGATCACGAGAAATGCTCAGGAATCTTCACAAGTTGTATGTCAAGTCTAGTTCTTATTTTATTGGCTTTCATATTCTTACCAAGGGCTGCAGCTCTAAGTAGTCGGAAGTCTGATTTTGGCTTGGTCCAATTGCCAGATTTTTCTCCTTTATTTACTCAGGCAATGCCAGCAAAATCCTTATCTATCTATCTGGCTATCTATCTGTTTATGAAAGTATAGAACGAAAGATTTTGGGTCCACATGTGTTGAAATAGCCCAAAATGTACTGTAAACGTGGCATTCAACTTTCASTTTTAAAATACAAAATTCTTACATTCCAGATCTCTCCAAATCTTTCTCCAACACTTAATCCATGCTGAAGTCATGTTCCTAGTTCAGCTTCATAAATACAAATATTGATACTATCCATACGTTTATTTAGGCAAGGAAAGGGTGATTGCTGATGTTTGTCAAAACCACCCTTGCAATGCAGGCATTTGTGATATTCTTTAGAACCATCTTCCTTTTTGCAAAGAAATGTGTATAAGCACTAGAATACTATAAGTAATGGAAAGGAAAAGCAGAGTAGCTTTTGACATTTATAAAAGAAGTGGTAAAGTAAAGCACAGACAGTCAAAGCTTCCCCTGCCAGATGATAAGTTCTCTACCTCAACCAATCTGCTATTCCTTTACAAAATTTTTCTTGTATTTTTCAGTCACAAAAGAAGATAAAAATGAGTTAATCCTCTTTTGCCATCAGCCCAGAGAAAAGCTACTCAGAAGAGACTGGGATCAAGAGAGGAGAATTCTCCATTTGATTAGGTTTTCCTTCCAGAGTATGCTGCCCTGCAGCAAGTGCAGCTCATGAGATACACCCATGAGATAATAAATCATAACTTGTCAGTGACAAATAAAAACAGGAACTACACTCAAAATGTTTGGTGTGTATGAGAAACAGAGGAGCCCTCTATTGCTAAAATTAAATTCCAGCAACTTCCAGTCACATGTTCAGTAAATTCCAGTGGCTAGCATTTACTCTCTGGAATACTACTGGTACTCAACGAATCACTTCATTCTCTCCAAAAATTACAAAGCTACAGGACACAGAGAGATTCTAGCAAATTATACTTCAGGTATCATAAATCCAAGACACAGACCCCACAAAATAACTCTTCTCACTTGCCTCCTAGCCCAGTGCTGTGCTAAGGGGCAGCACCACCACCAGATGATAACCTGGTCTACAGTCATCTCAAAAGCAAAGGTGCTCTGGCAGTTCACCTTCCAGCTACACCTCTGAAGCCCACATGCATGCACTCTGGCTCCTATGAAGCATCCTTTCCATTGTACCGCAAGTGTTACAGTGCTGTGAACCAGACCACCCAGATCAAAGTAGAAGTTGCAAATAATTCAGCACTGCCACGTTCTTGGTGGTGCAGCAGTTTAGCCTTATGGTTTAAGTTTCCTCTATGCAACTATTAAAATGAAAAATATTTGCCATTAAAGATCACAGCTTATTAAAATAAGCTCCACTGCCCAGAACCTTGAGAAAAATGTAAAATGAACAATTCATTGCAAAATCATACACACTGACAGCACTATCTTCTCATTTTTCCCCTGTTTTGTTCAATCTTGTCTGCCCTCCTCCCTCCCGCATCTATCTCACATACCCTCCCCTTCAAACAGGCTCTACCCTACAAAGATATCTCTGAATTTTCCAATTTTCTTGCCACATCCTCTCCATGCTCCTCCAACAGTTCTGGTTAACTCTGTATTTTAAGGATTTGAAAGATAACCACTTAATTCCATCTCTAGGAAAAGTCACATACAGACTTTCAACTGACAGTCAAACTGCTCCCATGAGAAAGGATCCTTGGACCAGCCTCCCCCTTAGCAATGGACCCTCTATCTTGACTACTCTTCAGTTTTGGTTTGTAACAATTTTATCTAAAAGGCTATGTTCTAGCTTAGTCCTCAGCGATCCACACTGAAATACATATGCAGACCAACTGTTTGGCAAGATGCCCCTACCCACTCCTGCTGCTATTCTGAACCGGTCAGTTTGAAGGAGAGTCAAAGTAAGCCAATCCTTGCTGTGCTCCAATAAATTCATGCAAACACCGTATCTCATCCCCATAACGTGGAAGGAGACAGAAGGAGCATTTGGAAGATGATGGGTATAGCTGTCTGTCAATTAAATACATATTTTCCACTGAAGAGACACAGCAAGGTAAATAGATACGTGGATGAGAAAGGAAAATGCTAGTTACAGATTTATCATTTTTAAAGGGAGTACAACACTCACGCACATCACTTCCCTGAAGAGTTCATCACAAAAGATAAACTACAACCAGACAGAAGAGAGTAAACAGCAAATGCAACTGGTAATTTGGGCATCTTCCTATCTCTGTGATAACAATATCTGGGTCATATAAATGGTGTATTAGCAAAGTTCTTCTTTAGACTAGTTTTATAGCTCGCAAATTGCCTGTCTGCATGTTACTGATGTTTGGGCTGTACATTTCTCTTTCTGCATAGACCTTCATGTTTACAATCCATAACCAGATTGTCTCAAAACCATGTGGATACAAGTCTGTTGTTTTCCTATATGAGCTGTTTTCATTACAAAGCATCTCTCTCACTGTTTTTAAGAAGTTATTTTCTAAACTGTTTTAACCAAATAAACAGGAGCTGTGAATCAATCCTTTTTGTTTTTTTAAACAGAATAAATCAGTTCTTGCCTTTTGATCTGCAACAGAATATAATAGGAGCTGGATATAAGTATCAAAAGCTGACTAAAATTAGCACTAAATAAAAAAGAAATATAAAATATGCTTAAAAAGTTACTTGGAATCCTGGACTTACTGGTGAATAAAATCCTCATGATAGCACTAAGAATAAACACAAGAGACATATTATTTAAGTAGTACCATACACTGCTATATGCATTACTGCTGCTTGGCAAGGCTTTACGTGCACCATATTGCAACACACTATTATAAAGATGTGAATTCTACAGGAATTCAGAAATAAAATACAATCTGTATAAAAGTATTGCCTACATTTGAGCTTAAGTGTTGCAAGGAAATAATTTTAAATAGAATTACGTATGTGAAAGCAAGTTTCCACTTTTTTCAAGGCTAATAAATGTCATCTCTAAAAAGGAAATCAATTTAGAAGAAGAGAGAAAGGGAATGAAATTAAGAACACGTACTTTAAGAGATATTATATAAAAAAGAATATTTAGATTCAAACTATAACAGCTCTTTAATAAGGATTTTGTTTTGCCCAGCACTATTCATAGCCTAGCACTGTCTACATGGCTGTATCATTGCTCTTCAGAATACAAACTTCTAAGCCTTCCTGTATTTCATGTCTTAAATATTCTCTTCCTGAAAACTGTTACAGTTAGTTACCAGCACACAGACTAGCTGAATCTTGAAGTCCTGACAAGCATAACATATGAAAAAGGGGGGAAAAAACAATGAAAATCCTTCACTCAGACCTACACGGCTCCACAATTCATATTTTGAGCAATTTGTTACTCCGTTTAACAGAAGAGAAAAGGCAGGGACCAAGGACTTAGACAAATAAGATCTTGGATATTAAAAAACGTGGCATTAAATTGTTCTATGTATCAATTTCAGAAAAATATGGCATTTATGTGAGAAATATTCTTTAGTCTTCACACCATTCCAAAGCATCATATATGTACATTATAGATCTTAATTTCCCTGGTGATACTCTTCCCTGTGCCCTACACAAAAGATTTAAAAAGAAAAGAAAAATAAAAATTTAGTCAGTAAAACACTCATGTTCAAATTTGGGAAAWGAGTTGTTCGAGTACCATTGTGTATTCCCACCAACTTGAGGTAACAAAATGAATTCAAAGAAAAGCTACAGCAGTGATCCAACAACATAAAAGGACTGACTTACGAAGAAAGATTAAAACCATGTAAGTGACAAATGTCGAAAGAACTCAGACCTACAATTAGCTTTAGCACTTAAAAGCCTGGTCCTGCAGTTTTCGGAAAATGTCATTCTTAGTTTTATTAGTCTGAAAATAAGTGAAAAACATTGTATCCATAACCACTGCAGGAATAAACACTTCAAATGGTACTGAGAAGGCCAACGCTAGAAATACTGAATGGAAATAATAGATCATGAAAATATAGACTTATTATTATGAAAACTCTCTAAGTAGATGCTATAGCTACTTCTAGGCACTTAAATGGTGTTCTAATGAAAGTTTCAGAAGGAATTCCTTGGACCAGTAAGATTAGGCTATACGTCTCATATGGTCTCACAAAGATAGTCGTAGAAGTAATAGTCAACTGAGACTAAAATGCAGAAAACGAACCAGGAAACAATTTATTCTTTGATGGACTAGAAGATCCAACAAAACTTTGAATCTCAAAAATCCATATTTCAAAAGGTAAGTGCTTACAAATTTCTTTCTACCAAAACGTCAACCTTTGGAGAGAAACGTATGCTTATTTTCACCAAAAGCTCTCAAATACAAGTGAAGATGGCAACAACAGAGCAGTATCAACCAATGCAAAGCAACTCCAACTGTCAATGATTCTGCAATGAAATTAAAACTGTAGGGTTTTTTCCACAAAAGACTAGTTTAAAAATAATTATATAACATTGTGAAAATAGGAATAACCCGTTATTGAAATTGCCATTGTATTGGACTTTAAATAATGCTAAAAATTCCAGGCAAATCAGAACCATTGGTTCATCATCAAAACAATATTGCAAACAAATTCATGTATTTCATACTTTTTAACAATGAAACAAACAAAGCATGCATTCATGTTAATTTTACACGGATGGAAATCAAAGTAGTTCCACTGTATTAACCTCTATTTAAGACATATCATGTAGTAATAGAATATCCCCATTAAAGGAATTTCTCAATGGTCCTAAAATACAGCTATCAATCAGTCATAGAATCATAGAATCAGTAAGGACGGAAGGGACCTCTGGAGATCATCTAGTCCAAACTCCCTGCTCAGCAGGGTCACCTACAGCACGGTAGACACGGCTGCATCCGGGTTTTGAATATCTCCAGAGAAGGAGACTCCACCACCTCTCTGGGCAACCTGCTCCAGTGCTCTGTCACTCTGTCACTCTCACAGGGAAGAAATTCCCCCTCACGGTCAGGCGGAACTTCCTGTGCTTCAATTTCTGCTCGTTACCTCCTGTCCTGTCACATGGGACAACTGAAAAGAGTTTGGCCCCAGCCCCTTGACACCCTCCCTTCAGGGACTTACACACATTGATCAGATCCCCCCCTCAGTCTTCTCTTCCCCAGGCTGAAGAGGCCCAGCTCTCGCAGCCGTTCCTCGTAGGGTAGGTGCTCCAGCCCTCAGATCATCTTCGCAGCCCTATGCTGGACTCTCTCCAGTAGCTCCATGTCTCTCTGGTACTGGGGAGTACCAGAACTGGACACAGGACTCGAGATGAGGCCTCCCCAGGGCTGAGGAGAGGGGCAGGATCACCTCCCTCCACCTGCTGGCAACACTCTGCCCAATGCACCCCAGCAGACCATTGGCCTTCTTGGCCACAAGGGCACATTGCTGGCTCGTGGTCAACCTGTCATCCACCAGCACTGCCAGGTACTTCTCTGCAGAGCTGCTCTCCAGGAGGTCAGCCCCCACCTTGTACTGGTGCCTAGGGTTATTCCTCCCTAGCTGCAGGACTCTGCACTTGCCCTTGTTGAACCTCAGGAGGTTCCTCTCCACCCAGCTCTCCAGCCTGTCCAGGTCTCTCTCAATGGCAGCACAGCCCTCGGGGGTGTCAGCCACTCCTCCCACCTTGGTATCACCAGCAAACTTGCTGAGGAGGCACTCTGTCCCCTCATCCAGGTCACTGATGCCCTGGATGCCACTAGCCACAGGCCTCCAACTAGATTCCACGCCACTGATGACGACCCTCTGAGCTCTGCCTTTCAGCCAGTTCTCAATCCACCTCACTGTCCACTCAGCTAACCCACACTTCCTGAGCTTCTCTAGGAGGATGTTCTGGGAGASAGTGTCAAAAGCCTTGCTGAAGTCAGGGTACACAACGTTCACCACTCTCCCCTCATCTACCCAGCCAGTCATTCCATCAGAGAAGGCTATCAGATTGGTTAAGCAGGATTTCCCCTTGGTGAATCCACTCTGGCTACTCCTGATCACCTTCTTTTCCTCCATCTGTCTGGAGATGACATCCAGAATGAGCTGTTCCATCACCTTTCCAGGGATGGAGGTGAGGCTGAGCGGCCTATAGTTGCCTGGGTCCTCCTTCTTGCCCTTCTTGAAGACTGGAGTGACACTGGCTTGTCTTCCAGTCCTCAGGCACCTCTCCAGTTCTCCAGGACCTTTCAAAGATGTTGGAGAGTGGCCTGGGAACAACATCTGCCAGCTCCCTCAGTACCCACGGGTGCATCCCATCAGGGCCCATGGATTTGTGGATGTCTAGCCTGCCCAGAAGGTCTCTAATCCTATTGTCACAGCGATGTCAGACAAAATCTGCTTTGTACCATGAACTGGCAAAGGCAGCCAAAACATCTACTTCATGTGAAGAAACAATTTACTCCACTGTACGGGGGACTTCCTAAATGTCTCCTGAGCATTTCCGAGTTCATTGTAYGGATGGAGCATTTTACTGCTAAAATGAAACCATTTCAAACAAGAATATCTTCCTTTTTTAATGTAAAAAGGGAAACCAAAGATAGCAACTGTAAATTTTGCTGATTACATTAGAATGCCTCATATCAATATTTCTTGGAGCGTTCTGAAAAGAGTGTTCTTTTTAAAGTTGCAAATATGTAACAATTTAAGTCACAAGATACAAATGAGGCCAACACACTGCCAGTGTTGCTGTTAGTGATTTTAGCATAGTTCAGTACCAGTGCTGATAGATATCAATGTAGGCTAAATCATTTTAACCATTATTATAAGGCTTTTAACCCAATAACTGTGGAAAACAGATACATTTAGGACAAATTAACAAAATCATAACTGATGTTGCAATACCATCATGTAACATTGCATCCCAATACAAGTCTTAAATCAAATTACATTTTTTTCTCTTTAACAGCTCTGTAACTTTTCAGATTATGTATTTTTACACTTACATGTAATTGTGGCTAGTTTCCCTATGCTGCCGTTAGTAACAGAAATAAAAACAGGTAAAACAAAGAAAGCAAGACTATTAATAATTTATACTCACATAGTTATTTCACTCTGAAGATCCTGAACAAACAAGAATTAATTTAGCCTCACAATACCACTGTGAGGTAGGTAATTATCAGCCCCATTTTACAGGTGGGGAAACCGAGGCACATATAGGTTAAATAACTTGCCTGAAATCTGGGGATAGAATCCAGATCACCTGATAGCCATCTTCTGTTTCTTAGCTGTCAAATCACCCTTCCTCATTAGCCAACTCAACTGGGGTATGTCTAAATGCTGCATGTGTATCTGCATGCACGAGTGCCTAGTGTTTGTGCATATAAACTGTGTTTCTGTATACACATATAGCAGCGTTTTGAATAAAGAATGGTATGTATATATGCCCTTTAAAATACAAAGGTGTCATAGATGTAGTTCAAGAGATTCAAAACTTACCACTAGTGGTAACTGTTATTTACAGATAAACTAAATGGCCTTGAATGGAAGGGCATTTTCTCAGTTTTAAAATAATTAATTTTAAAGTTATTCTTGCCATAGAATCAAAGAACTCCTCTATTATCTGCTGGTATTATTAATATAGATACAGCAATAGTGACTTCTCTTTAGAAAACACAGTGTTTTTAAGACACGACAAACCAACTTCACAGGAGTGTTGCATGAACTAAGTTAATTATCATCAGAGAAATATGTTACAGGCACTATATGTGTGCCAAGTATTAATTAGAGTACCTAGTAGTTATTCTACTGTATTCCAAAGGACTCCTGCCACCAGAGACACAAATCACACAGTTTAAAATATATAAAGGTAGTTGTTAAAGCATATATTAGTATGTGCGACTTCATTCCTACACATAAGCCAATCACATAATCAATGGGAGAAACACTCCAAGCTACAATTCTCATCCTATTCCTTCTCCATGCGGCTAATCCACAACTCAACTGCCTTAACTAAATAACCCACTTCGAACTTATTTCTCAGGAAACAGTGAGCTGTTTGCAATACTATTCTACTTTCTGTTCATTTCTACTACGGTAAAGGTAATGAGCTGGTGAGAAGGACAAGCCTCTGACACAACAGTCCTGAGAGTTTCCAAAGCTCAGTGCATTTTGTATTTGCATTTCTCTTCATGAAATCTAGACTCAGAAGCATGGAACATCTCAAATTTATACAAAGTCTTACACACAACAATCAACTAGAACGTTGCTTCTCTGTGAATTATGTTTGCATGACAGTCCAGAACTACATAGGTGGAAATTTTAGAAAGATTTTTTGAAATAATTTTCCTGAGCGGTTTGCAAGCACTTGTCAGAATCTTTAACTTTTCCACCTAGTTTCATGCACTTAGATTTTACACTAGAATTTCTTGTGCTTTACACATAGATCCTGCAGGGTTTGTGAGAGTCTACAGTACTACATTGAATTATTATATCCAAGGCTGTTGCATTTGATGAAAATATGCTCTAGGACATCCACAGCTACATGGAAGAATGACTCCAATGCATAGGATAATTGTAAGATAGTTCTATTCTGTCTTATCAGCAGTCATTATTTGTGTTTGTTTATTCACAAGGATGTATTCAGCTATCTGTATCCTCTTTAAGTAAGCTGGTGTAGTAATTTGCTACCAGCATTGGTACAACATTCACTGAGCAAAGAGCTATTTAGTCTCTATTGAAGGCAAAAGGTGAAGAGATTTCATAGGTTTCTGATGGAAGTGTCCTAATTTGAGGCAGTTGTGATAACACTGGATGCTAAATGTTTAAATTCCTCACACCACAGTCCATTTTTCACACAGCTCCAAAAACACATAAAAATGACCAGCAAGGTATGGATTCACTGGATTTCCATTCCCTAGGGATACAGAGCTTGAGATAAGGAAACTCTGAACTGACTCACATGCCTTTCTGCAGGTGGCTCTTTAGATATGTCCACTGCCATTTCTGTAGAAATAGAGGCCAGTGCCTGAGAGGGACTGAGTGACACCCTGTGGTGAGAGAAAGGAAATACATCCCCCTACACCTCCATAGATCCTCCTCAAGGCCCTCTGGATTGTCAAACACATCCAAGTGGCAAAGTTCAGGTAAGAGTTTTCCCACCCCTGCTTGGAAGGACAAACACCAAGGAACACCAAGGGAAAATCCAAGTAGCAAGGGGATTCTGGTACACTGATCTATCCTGTTGGGAGGAGAACTCTGATATACCTGGCACCTCTGCCCTAAGAATAGGAAGTTTTTAAAAAATAATCATACAAAGAAAGCTACTTAAAGGAGGTATTTACACACTCTGGAAATTTAAAAAGAGACAAGCTTTCAGAACAATTTTTTACATGACAACTGATCTGGCAGCTGCCATCAATCTAGAGGTGCTTGGTTAGAAGATGAGAGCAACTGAAATGACTTTCTGCAAGTGAAGGCACCCGGTCTTGAAAAAGCATCAAGCTGGTGTTTTATCTTTCGCACAGGATCAGATTGGGAGAAATACTGGTGCTGATGGTTTGTCAGGACTTGCTACACTTACAAGAGCATTATCCTATAATTTTAGAATATCCTAGCTAACACTTCCTTTAATCCATAGAAAGGCCTAAGCCTAAATTCATTAGATTGTCTTACACATTTTTAAGTTAAGAACTTGAATTCACTAGGAGTGCATTTGTCTCCTTGCTAAGACCTCTCTTGGCACAGAACCATTTCTGAATTATAGACTTCTGAAAAAATATCATAGTGTTCAACCAGCCATCTGTTCTGGTCTAGTCACTTGTTTACAAATCAATTTTTCAAGCTGAAGAATCCCAGCCTTCACTGATTACAGCAATTAAAAATATAATTAAAAAGTTACAGTCAATCCTTCTAAAAATAAACAAAAAGAAACTAGAACATACACAGAAAAAGAATGAATGTGGCATCAAATGTGCCTAGGGCTACAAATTTGCTACCTTAGTTTGAGTTTGAATTGTAACAAGTTTCCAGGCCACAGAGTGAACACAAGATGTATTATCCTTCTCCCCAGTAATTGATGATGGATGCTTTTTTTCCACAGGACTGTTAAGGAACCTCCTTTCCATCAGCATTTACAGCCATATTTGAAATTTTGTTATATCACCAGGGAAAAATAAAATGATACAGAGAAGTGTCTTTCGGTTTTTGTGTTCAGCTGTATCAGCTAACCAGGTAACTGTGCATCTCTCTGGAGTTGATGCTCAAAACCACGCCTGAGTGACTGCCTATGAAAATATAAAAACAAAAGGCTGATATTAGTATAATGTCGGTGCTTCACAATAAATTCCTCTTTTAGTTCAGGGACAAGTCAATCACATAAAGAGAGTGTTTTTATCAAAGAACAGAACAGGTGAAGGTTGGTGCAACAGCTCCGTGTACCTACAGCATACTTTTGCTTAAAGCTTTTGCTCATGATGGTGAACTTGTGGTGAAGTCCTAGGGTTTCTATCCCTGTGACAGCGTAAGTTGGTTCTCTTTGTGGCTTAAAAAGGTGTAGTTGTCTTGAGGGGTGCAGGTAAGGGAGGAGAATGGAACCTGAGGCTTCCATTCAACATGCCACTGACCTGGGACTGGACACTGACCGGCATCAGCAATAGGGGAACTCTGTAGCTGTTCAAGTTGCCACTTCTCCCAGAAGGAGTCACTGCAAGGTAATGGTGTTGAGGAGTCCCAACGTGGGGGTTGCGATAAAGTAGGCAACATAAAATATATAGAAAACAAAAAAAGTGGATGGGTGAGTCTGGAAATACTGTACTGTGGAAATTCAAAAGTTATGAGAAGAGAGAGAACAAACAGAAACCTAGGCCTGTAAAAGCGTGCTGTTACAGCAAAGTGGAGGCTGTTACAGTGATCTCCCTAACAGGGAGGGAAAGAATTCATCAGAATTAGCAGGAATCTCCATAGCATAAGAACCTCTGTAAATAATGTCATAATACAGAATTTAATATAAAGCAGGGATTATAATACGTTTCAAACACTAGCCAGATAAAATAGAAGAGTATCATAAACAAGAATATTTTCTTGGCAGTATTGAGTGATACCGGAGCTAGTGAAAAGTATTGTAACAAAACAGTGCAGAGAGCAGAAGTTTAGTTTTATGTCTTAAATAAAGTCTTCTGTCTAAAAGCTATACAGTAGTTGATGAATATAGATGATTATGACCCACAGAAATGAACTCTTCATGCTCCACTGGGAATGCTGCTGTTGTTGACAACTTGGCAGAAGCACAGATCACCTTGAGATCTGCATTTGCTAACTGTCTAAAGTTTCAAATCAAAACATCATGATCTTGCATTCTTTAACCCTAACAATGCTCTATCCAGAGGCAAGATAAGTTTTCTCTCAGCAAGGAGTGCAGGATCAGGCCCATGAAGCCAACAGTAAGGAAGTAAGGAGATTATTTTTCAATGTGTTACAAATCAAGGTGGCATTTCTTCATTCCATAATCCCAAACTGCTTCATATAAATAGGCCAGGAGGACTTTCTACCTGTGAAAGAAGCTAGGCTTCTGTGCATTATTAGAGGTTTCTGAATGCTCCACTTCAATAGGCATGTCTGCATTCAGTATTCTGCTCTAAAGACCCTGGAGGTGAGTTAATCAAACAATTTCAACTCAGGCTTTGTTATTCCAGAGTTGTCTTTGGAATTAATTCCAGTAGAATTAGGAGTACAATCAAGGTACTTCTTGCAGAATCTGAATGAAAACTCTGAATGAAAACAGAAATACTTGTATACAAAGTTTGTCAAAGAAAATATGGCAATACACAAAGCTTGAAGTAAAGTTAAAGGCTGGATTTTTCACTTTTACTGAAAGCTASTATCTCCAAGAACTCAGAAAGAACACATGATCCAGCAAATGAAAATGAGGACATCTACAATAAAAGACAGTTAAAGGAGAAACACAAGATAGAGAAATTTATTTTGTGACAGGTTTCTGTACTACCTCTGTCTATCCCTGCTACAGCTAAAACAGAGCTTCTTCTGGGAGTTCATGAAGACATTATAGTTGCCACCATGGCAGCTACTGTCACAAATCCCAAAGACTTTGGGTTATCTGTTTCATTTTCACAAAATTTGTAGAAATGGAACTGGAGAGCTTTCTGCATTGTGCTACACTTCTCAGACTGTGACCTGAATGCAATCTGAACAAAATGGTAAACTTTAGAGGAAATGAACTGTATAGATCAGCACTCTAATGCTGTTGAAGATAGCATTAGAGTGACATGATACACACTTCTATCCAACACAAACATCATTTGCACTAAGAAAGAGTCACAGAAAGTTTCCCTCGTGAGTTGCTTATGACCACCCATGAATACAGGTAAACTACCAGTTAAAATAGGAGAGGTCCATTATATTTTGTACCTAGGCAGATATTTAATGTTTCTAATTATGTAAACTTTACATTCTGCTGGGATAGTATGGAAAGAAAACAATGGATCTAGCTACAATTCATCTGAAATTATGGTAACATCAACTCTACAAACCACTCCTCCTCACCTAAACTCCATTTTCCACAATTTGGGGATATTCTTGAGGTAATCTAAACCTTAGCAATTATACTCTGTTCTATACCAAATGTAATCTCATTCTTAAATTGCCTAAGTTTCCCAACATTAAACCTATCTTCTATACTGTCTGGTCTGTATGGCATGTCACCAATATATTAGGCTGAATTACAAGMAAAAAGAAGAAAATTGAGATAATCCTCTGTTAGTGGTACTTCTTTCTTCTTGAATCTGAGTAGAAAATGAAAAATGCTAGAATGAAAATTAACAGCATTTAAAAATCAATCACTAACAAAAATTTATAAACTAAAATTGAAGTTACCTCTTGCGTTACCTAGTGTTTGAGAATCCAGATCATCATCAATAAACTCCTCACCCTGGATGATGTTCTGGGTGTCCTCACTGTGATTAACAGGGCTTGTCATCTCCTGCTCCTTTTCATTGTGCATCTGGGCATAGACATTTCTGCCTGGCAGTTTCCTAAATTGGACAGGGAAGAAAGTCTGTGATGGAATTCCATCTCGTCACACATATATTGGAATCAGAGGAGAGCTCCAGTGGAATGAAGTAAAACCAGAATCACAGAACAGTACCAGTTACACCCTCCCTTAACTTTGTATTCACAACTAAAAGTTATCAACTCCTTATTTTGTCGCAATTGTATGTAAATGCCTTATAATAGTGGAGCTACTAACTTAATAATTAAGCATCAATTTCCTGACTAAGATTGCCAGACAATGAATAATACTAGAACATTACTAAAAACATAGCAAAGTTATTTTTAAGATAGTAAAACAATAAAAAGGCCCACAGGCATGCCTGATTCCAAGTGTGTTAGCAAACACTATGCTGAGTCACAGCCCAGTAAGTGCATCTCCCTGGTGAGCTGGACTAACACTGAGGGTGATCAGTAGCACAGAATGGTACTCATTCTCTCCTTCAGGAGGAAGAAGTAAGAGAAATCCAGGATACAGGGAATGGAAAGGGACCACAGAGTGAAGAACCCGGAGCCCAGAAACAAGAGCTAAAGAATGGGATGGTGAACAGGCATTGATAAGTTATTGTTGAACCTCAGGAGGTTCCTCTCCACCCAGCTCTCCAGCCTGTCCAGGTCTCTCTCAATGGCAGCACAGCCCTCAGGTGTGTCAGCCACTCCTCCCACCTTGGTATCACCAGCAAACATGCTGAGGAGGCACTCTGTCCCCTCATCCAGGTCATTGATGAAGAAGTTGAACAGGATGGGACCCACGACTGAGCCCTGGGGGACGCCACTAGCCACAGGCCTCCAACTAGACTCCACGCCACTGATGACGACCCTCTGAGCTCTRCCTTTCAGCCAGTTCTCAATCCACCTCACTGTCCACTCAGCTAACCCACACTTCCTGAGCTTCTCTGGGAGGATGTTCTGGGAGACAGTGTCAAAAGCCTTGCTGAAGTCAGGGTACACAACGTCCACTGCTCTCCCTTCATCTACCCAGCCAGTCATTCCATCAGAGAAGGCTATCAAATTGGTTAAGCAGGATTTCCCCTTGGTGAATCCACTCTGGCTACTCCTGATCACCTTCTTTTCCTCCATCTGTCTGGAGATGACATCCAGAATGAGCTGTTCCATCACCTTTCCAGGGATGGAGGTGAGGCTGAGCAGCCTATAGTTGCCTGGGTCCTCCTTCTTGCCCTTCTTGAAGACTGGAGTGACAYTGGCTTTCTTCCAGTCCTCAGGATGAGGACTTGATCCACCCTAAACAAGGGCTACCAGTGTCAAAAGCCCTAACTCCCTCTATTCAGGAGCAAGGGAGACTGCTTGTTAGCAGTAGCTACACCCAGCTACAGTGGGTGATAAATGCTGGGGCTTCTTCCAGGAGAGCTTAAGGCTCCCTGTTGTTGCCCTTGCCCAGCTCCCCTTACCTGTTAGCAGAGTCACTCTCTAGTCCCCTCGTTCCACAAGAGTCAGCAGACCATAATGGCCAACATGGGCCCCAGAAATTCAAGACAGAGCTGAGACAATGCTACGCAAACTGCTGCGTCTGTTCACTGCCTCTGTTTGCTGCGCTCAAGAAGGCATATATTATAGGCATTTGACCTTCTATACATCAGAGATCTCTCTGTTTCATACTGATTTAGTTTTACAAGGAAAAAATTCAACTAGACTCAAAAAAACAAGAGTCCAAGTCTTTTCAAGAGGCATTTTTAACGTGTGCCAGATGTTCTATTTATGAGGAACAACCACACTATGGGATGAAACAGGATGTGGATATTGGAGCTTTGCTAAAGATGGGCCTGATTCTGGCAATTTTCCAGTTGTTCCACACTGCTCTAACATGTAGGAAGGAAGCTGTTACCCCTAATTATACTGGAAAAAATTTTGCATACCCTGATGTCCTTTCCTCTTCTTAAGGAAGYAATTTATGTGGAGGACAACGTAACTCTTTGAAGTAGGAAGAGCTGAGATGCTTGGGTCTACATAAAAGACTACTGTGCAAACATGACAAGACATGAAATTTGATCCAGGAGCTTTATATCAGCAATATGCAAATTGAAAGCATATTTATAAGAACAGAGAAAAAAATTACATAAATACACTTTCTTTTAAGGTTTACTCTTGAGTTGCAAAATGCATGTACTTTGCATCCACCACTCCAKACAATTACCTCTGTTGAGCACTCCATAGTTTACATTTTTAGTTCCTTTTGTTTTCTCTGTAACATTTTATTTCAATCAGGAGGAAAAAAAAATAGTCATTCCTGCTTTAAGTACCATAAGAATATGAACAGGAGACTTCGCACAGAACTACTAATGAATGTCACAGCACATGCCACCCTAATTGAGCTCTCCAGGTCCTGCACCTTTACAGATGCTCCAGCAAGCAATTTTTTTTCCCTCATATTTATAAACTCTAATCAGTTCACACCAGAGACTGTTTGCACTTAAACAGCAGGAGACGGGCGATATATTCATTCCTACTCATTTAAACTCTCATTTATTTGCCTTTCCATTCCAGCCTTGTGCAGCCAATATTCATTGGCCTTTATTCACTGGCTTCGTTCATTTTCCAGAGGCTTGATTAAGGTTCTGTTTAGTATAAAAAGTAGGAACACTTTCACATGGAAAAGGATATGGAATAACGTAGCATAGTGTTGGAACTTAAATAAAACCAACAACAATAATAATCCATTAAATAGAGTATTTTATTGTGGTGTTTGGATTAATGTTCAGATGAATGACTTTGTGCTTTAAGGCACTCATGATTTTCTTGCCTCTTTCATTTTAGAAATTTTTTCTACCTGCTATTACTTTGATTTGAGAGGAAGTTTTTATGAAATATTATGGATCATTAAATTAGTGCCTGTTTTTTTATAACTAAATGGCATGGATTGGGACTAAACTTGCTCTCATGGAACATAAAAGTAGTATAAAGCAAGGTGGGGAAAAAAGATAGGTTTTCTTCAGAGACTGAAAATGAGATGGTAAGTCAATGAGGCAGAAAGATAACACAGTCCTGCTCCAGATTGTGGAAATTACCCAGGAGGGGGCTCATTTCCAGAAGTGGCACTTGATAGTACCAGGGAAAAAAAAAGAAGTATATAAAAAATAATATGAATTTGGTTGAAATAGATCCACAGAGATTTCTGAAAACAATGTATACAACTTTAAGGACATGGGCAGTAGTCTGCATGCAAATTAAAATATGAAGATTTTTGTACATTGCTAGGTATAAAAACCTAAGCAGAGAAAACCCATCTGCTCTGGTTTGGCAAATCTTAAAATCCTGAGGTTGTATAGAAGAAAAAGAATAAGAAAAGGATGATTTCCTCTCTTCTGATAGTAACATAATGAATATATAGCAGCTTTGATGTGGCTAATATATAATTCTCTTTTCCTCCACTTTGCTTAGAGGAGACAGTGCTACTTGTCTGTATGATTGCCCAGGACCTCACATTGTGAAGGCTTGCTCTGAATGGAGGAAGAAATCTTTTCTGGATGGTTATTTTAAATCCACAACAAAAACAAATATTGTTTCAAAGGGAAATGAATAAGTGTTCTTTTATTGAACCAAATTTAGTTAAGACGGTATGATCTAGAAAAATATATGCAGATCCCAGATCTGTGTTAAAAAATGGGACAGATATTTCAAAAATATTTTCCAGCTGGTTTATATTGTTCTAGTCAAAGGAAGCAGCTGTAGTCCATTTTACCTGGATGGTGAAACAACTGAACCATACTATTGTTAGCATGATGCATGAGACTTGATTTCTTTACTCAGAAAGTAAGAGCAAAGAAAAGGAAAATTATTCTTGGCATGCCCGATATCCGTGTTTGTTATCTGCACAACCTCTTGCTTCACAGCCACAGTGACATTTGGCAACTGGGAGATTACCTCTCTCTTACTACTGCCATACACCACTACTTAAAAAAAAAAAAAAAAAAAAAAAGACTAAAATCATCTTTCTTCACTAGTAGACTGGTATAGGAAGGACTAAAATCGATCTTTAAAAACTATAAACATTTATCATTTAAAATTTATTTTTTGTTTACGGTACAAAAATAGCTCTTATCTGAATTGTTTACTTACTCAGACTACAGAGGATCAAAACCTTGCACTTCTCAGACTCTTTGCGCTTTGGCCTTTTTGCCTAAAGCAACTAACTGTAAGCCTTGGGATGCTTACAAGTCCCAGGCTCCATGGGTTCTAATATCACAGTTTTTAAAGCACATATTCAGAACGTATGCACAAATAGACCATTAGATAAAGTGTGTGTATGTGTGGAGCATGGGGAAGTGAGGGATAGAAAAATGGATAAATGCTTACAATTTTGCTGTAGATAACAACAGAAGGCAACAGTCTTCCTACTCATTGTTTAAGTATTTTGGATTATGGTTTATCTGAAACAATGTAACAATGTTCACAATAATCTAATCACTAACTAGACAGTCACGACAGCTCTGATTATGCAACCTGACCATACAATTTTAGTTTTAATTAGAACCATAGTAAATTATATATTTTAATCTTTTAATTTTAATATGCATTCCTTCTGCAGCAAGGAGGCAATATAATTTTTTAATCATATAACTAATCAGCCCAAATCCCATACCCTCTAAATGTTTCTGTCTCTACATCTTGCCCCCACCCTGCTCTCTGATTAGGTAGTTCTCCAGTTTTTGTATATAAGGCATCTGCCTGTATAAAAGGCATCTTGTGCAGGTCTGTTCTTTTTAGATTCTGTCCCTCCCTCAAACTAATTTCATGAGATTTACTTCTTGTGAAGGACACCAGTTTTAAGCTCTATGTATTGAAGTTTTTTTTTAAAAAAATAGATCAAACAGCCAGTTTCATCACTGCTCTCCTGACTGCCCCAAAAGATTTGCAGAAAAGGTGATAGAGGAGTCCCTGATTTCTTATCAATGCCATCTTCTATCTTGCAATTTTGACTGACAAAAACTAGTGTAAATTAGCTTATGACATGAACAAATCTCACTTTCAGACATAAGCTGGGCAGGGAGTGCAGTGAGTATATGTATATACTTACATACTCAAACACACTCACTTRTATGCAGTACTTGAGCAAAAGGAGCCAATCAGACAGTTTGGGCCAGATTTTTCCATTTTCTGTGGAGGCTGTGCTATGGTCTACACTGAAATTCACAATTAGGAAATGAGACTTTGCACTATTTCTTTATGCATTTCATCCTAAACCCTGAATAATTCCTCTGTTCTTGGAAAAATGTATGAAATGTTCACATGTATGAAGATCTAACCACCTAGTCAATCCAATCCTCATTTTTAAGCCTTATCTGCAGGCCAGTATTTTTGTCTTTCTCATCTTTGCAGATATAAAACCTAACATAAGGAACTGTCTTTGGGCTGGCAAAGTGAATGAGAGAGAGAATAATTCAAGGCATGTTCACACAGTCTTTTGCAGACAACCTATCTTGCCCCAGTGCCAACAGGTAGTCTTGTAGACCCAGTCAGTGTAGTGATTAAACCAAGATCCATAAACCTTTCTCTGACTCAGGGAAGAAAAGAATCTTAAATCTTAACTGAATGGAGTATCTGACTATCAACTCACATAAGTGAAAAATGAAAGCATAATCAAGTGTCATCTGTCTTCTCCTTAATTTTGTGAATGGTACATAAAAATTATGGACAGTATTAAAGCTTCAATACCTTATACACTTCTCTAATTTCTATATGAAAATAATTCACTCTTACATTTGCCTGTGGTGTCTGAATTAACATATGGTTATTACGTTGAAATTATCTCCTAAAATTTTTATTGCATATTGCACACTTTCAACAAATTAATTATTAATATACAAGCACATAATATTGCCGAGCCTTCTCTGGGCATTACAGATTGCTTTGTATCTAATAAAGGACTCTTCAATTTCATAGCCTCAGTCTCTAGGAGCCAGTTTGTAAACTTAAATACATTCACTGTACTGACTTTAAAGGGACTATACTTCTAAGTAAGTACTCCAGGAGAATTCAGCAATTTATTATCAGTCCTTACAAACACAGAAAAGACTTTTTTTTTTTAATGTGATTAGTGATTTGGGTGGGAGAAGAGTTCACAGTGAGCACTTGGGCAAAACTGATTTTTCAAAGAACTGATTAGTGCTCAGTATTTTTTGAAAATCGTATTGCATAAAAAGGATGCAACTGAAAAAACCTGTCATCTCAGAAAATCTTAATACTAATATTTAAAAATAATTCTGTCACATATCTCAAAAACAGACATGATATAGACTAAAATCGAATACAACTGTAGGGTCATTCATCAATGCAAGTGATTTTCATGAATTATACACAGCAGCATGTGAGGCATTAAGGCTCACAATTTGCAAAGGACACTATAATTTTATCCTTAATAAATGCTATATTTATAAAAAATGGTTCACCGGGTGTTTTAGAAAGGACTCAAAAATATTTTTTCTTCCTTTCTTAAATATTTTATACTTCTTCTGCCATGCAGTAATTGCATCTGTTATTTAATTGCTCTCATTTAAGAGCCAGTAAAAAGGCATAAATCATACAGCCTTCAAAAGATATCACAAGTAATTTTTATGATCCAACACTACAAACAGCAAATCCTCCATGTATTGCTACTGAAATAATAAAATTACATCACATCATCAACCATTTTTATGGTTCTTTTTTTGCTGCAGGCACCCATAATAGCAAGCTGGATTTTTATTCAGTTG
Source organism: Rhea americana (assembly GCF_003343005.1). NCBI lineage: Eukaryota > Metazoa > Chordata > Aves > Rheiformes > Rheidae > Rhea > Rhea americana. The sequence continues at coordinate 3,199,442 of NW_028186424.1, read as the reverse complement.
TAGAGAGAGTCTGATACAGAATTCTGTGCTTTGTCCTTGACAGTAATCAGTCAGTACAAGCTCTGAGACTTAGATCCTACAGTGAGAAAATGAAGAGATTCTTAGCAGAGAGAGGTTTTCTCTGCTGCCTAAAACTCTTAGCTAAACAATCACCCACTTAAAAGCTATCTACTCTTGCAACTCAGTGCTATAACCATTTCTGTAAACTTACATTTATTTTGAAGAAAAATCAATCTTGAAATAATGAAACAAATCAATAGGAGTGTTCACTGAGTGAGGGCATCAGGATTTGATGGTAACACAGGTTTTTGCCAGTTTGATCAAACTCAAAGCTTCCAAATGCCCAAGACAAAAATATCAGGAGCACAGCCAATGATAAAACAAACACATGAACAGAAACAAAGTTCCTCAAGTTACACATCATACTAGTAGTAATGACTACTATCAGTTGCAGACTAAAGATCTAGAAGAACTGTTAAAGGCTGATGTGGTACCTATGGTCARTTTTGAGGATATATTGTACGTACAGGCCATTTCCAGAATTATTTCTTCCCCTTACACACTCTCCTGTCAAATTAAAACTGATCTATTTCCATCACTTGTGAGTTATCTTATTTGAAGTGGCTCTGTCCCAGCAATCAGAACCCCATGTGCACAAAGAGAAACTCACACAATTACATATTTTGATAAAACTACTTTTTAAACAAATCAGCATTGCAGATCTACTCATTGTCCTGCTGGCTCTAGTTCATTCAAAACTGCTAAGACAAACAGCACAAGAACTAATCAGTAATAATATTTTAGTTCAGCTCTCTTTTTTGATGATATTATTTAGTCAAGCTGAACAAACTTGCCATAGTTCCCATATTGCTGCTATTTATCTTGGAGCATAGCAAAGGAAAGTAAGCATCAGGAAAGTACCTGAGAAGTTTGAAAAATACAGCTTTCAAAGTGGTGGTCTTTTTGTAGTCCCTCAAGAAAATCTCCTTTACAAATAGCAAACTGCATTTTACTGATGTGTGGATAAATCCAATTCTTAAAAATACACGCACTGCTGATTAAGGTTTACTTGCCTTTTAAACTTGTAGAGGATGAAAGCCGCAACTATGACTAGACAGATGACGAAGAGAACCACAATAGCCCAGTATCCGCTGCCTCCTCCAATCCTTTCAGAGTCTGAAATAAGAAAGAAATAAAAAGCAGCTTAGCACATCCTCTTGCAGACCAGACATATTCTTGGGCTTTCTTTTGAATTGCTACGTAAAAAACATTTGTTGCTATTTGTGTAATCTCTTCTCTGTACTCCATCTGTAGCCTCTTAAAATAGCCTCCTCTTACTGAAGGAAAGAGAACCAATTTCAAAAAGAATTCCCAAAGATTTAATTATTTGCACACACACTGCTGTTTTTTCTAGGAATCTCAAGTTATCATAAGAAATGATATTCAAGTTATCCTAGGAAATGATATGATATACATTGTTCTGGGCTCCCCAGTACCAGAGAGACATGGAGCTACTGGAGAGAGTCCAGCATAGGGCTACAAAGATGATCAGAGGGCTGGAGCACCTGCCCTATGAGGAACGGCTGCGAGAGCTGGGCCTCTTCAGCCTGGGGAAAAGAAGACTGGGGGGGATCTTATCAAGTACCTGAAGGGAGGGTGTCAAGGGGACAGGGCCAAACTCTTTTCAGTTGTCCCATGTGACAGGACAAGAGGCAGAAATTGAAGCACAGGAAGTTCCGCCTGACCATGAGGGGGAATTTCTTCCCTGTGAGAGTAACGGAGCACTGGAGCAGGTTGCCCAGAGAGGTGGTGGAGTCTCCTTCTCTGGAGATATTCAAAACCTGGATGCAACCCTGTCCAACATGCTCTAGGTGACCCTACTTGAGCAGGGAGGTTGTCCTTCCAACATTATCGATTCTGTGATTCTGTGAAATGATCACATACTCTAACTATACATGATGCAAAAACAGGGCTGTACTAATTTCACAGGTGGAGAAAACTACGGCTCTCAAAATGAAAGGGAAAGGCTGGAAGGAACATGGGATTCTTTTAATTCTAGCTTTTTGTGCTGGCTAATGAATGTTTTCTCTTTAAGTGAGTGATTTCTACAGTGACCAGACTAGATGCTGTAGCAGAACTGTAGTACGATACTACATTAAAGAGACGAGATAAAAACTTATCTTTGTCTTTTACAGGGAACTGACAAATAAAATGTCACTTAGTATTTACATAAATTGATTGTGATCAGCTAAGGTGTTCTGCCACAACACATCTGAGTAACAGACAAGAACATGTTAGGGGAGATGATACACAAAGATTACAGGACATTCTCACAGAAGGTTCTAGTTAAAGCTGAACTTTCTGGTTAAAGCATCACTTCAACATATCTGTTCAAAATACACACACATGCATGAACTCTCTTCCATCAGTTTCTAAATACAGAGTGAATCCAGAGGTGCAGAAAATACATGCTGGCAAACCCTGTTTCCAGTCATTTTAAACAGGAGAAGGTAGCTCATATATCTCAGGACAGGATTGGCAATGTAGTGCAGTGCAGTGTGGACATCTTACAGCAAGTTTCAGATCAGTTGATCTGTGTGTGGGACATAGCTTGGTATCATGCAGAGATACAAGGCTCTGTTCCAGATTCATGGAGTTTTATTAGCAGAGTTATTGACAGTTGATGTAAGGAAGCTCTGCTTTCTTGGCAGCTAATGCAGCCAAAGTGCCTTTAAATTCGCCAAGTGGCTCTTTTTGAAGCCAGGTTGGCTCTTCCTTCATGGTAGTGCTTTGTTCAGTGTAATCATTTACTTAATGCCATGGTTATAGAGAAAAGAGAAAGAGTGAAATAGGGGGAGAAGTTTCTGATACAAACCATAAGGTATGATGAAATGAAAATATGTAAGAAAGATTTATTTGATGGTGATTGTTAACAAATACCAAGTGTGCGTATATGCATGTATGTATGTGTATGAGTGTATATATATACACATATATATCTGTATGTAGGAAGTTCTGCCTGACCGTGAGGGGGAATTTCTTCCCTGTGAGAGTGACAGAGCACTGGACCAGGTTGCCCAGAGASGYTGHRGARTCTCCTTCTCTGGAGATVTTBAAGGCCTGCCTGGATGCAACCCTGTCTACCATGCTCTAGGTGACCCTGCTGAGCAGGGAGGTTGGACTAGATGATCTCCGGAGGTCCCTTCCAACCTTACCGATTCTATGATTCTATGTTTCTATAGACACGCACATACACATACATATATAAATATAGATGTAGATATAGATATGGAGATTTTCTCCTTAACTTATCAGAACTCTAACAGACATTCACAGGTTAGTTTGTTGGGAGCTTTGTTTACATATTTACCTGAATCAGAGGCAGCTAAAGTCACTAAGACCCAGTATCCTCCCCTCAGAAAGAAACTGATGTTGTGTGCATTCAAGGCCTGCTTTATAGCTGCTATCCTCTGAAAATATAAGAGAGAACGTCAGACGTCTTCCATTTGGTTCTACTTTGAGAAACTCAGTGTTCTGAAAAGGAAAATCTCTGGTTCATTATACGGTGAGAAACTCAGAAAACATTTAACAATGAATTGAAATTAAAAAAAAATCTGTAATTAAAAATCATGCAAAACATGGCAAACTGTAAATGTTGAAAATGTCAAATCTTTATAGTCCAATCTTTCTTTCTGCTTACCAAACCATTTGCATTTACCCAATATGTGACAGACAGTATCTCATTTACATGCACTGTTGGGTTTACCTCAATCATAACTCACACAATGCATAATCCATACTAAAAACTCTATCTACTTCTCTAATCATATCAGCAGACAAGTTGCAATATCATTTTAGATTTATAGCTATGAAAAGTAACTATTTGATAGTGAACTGTAAGTCATATTTTAATTCACTTCCTTAGCTATAATGGGATGGATTTCATTTATATCCAATTTCTGACAATACTCTGTACAAAGACATACTTTTATACATGTGGAAAAAATTAGGATTCCTCTTATTTTTCTCCAGCAGACGGAGCATACTAAAATACAGGCTCTCACATTTTTACGGGACAGAATCATTAAATATACCATCACATCCTAAGGCCAGATGACAAATCATCTGAATTTTCCCTTTCACTTGCTTGCATCTTCAACATGGGTAATTTTCTAAAAGATCAAAGCCAGTTTTATAGTCCGTGCCTTATAATTCAGGATATGACTTCCCACAGGATRCCAAATTAGAAATATACTTTATATCCATGAAACCTTCAAGAGCAACCTCTTTTATGATATTATCAATTATGGTACTCATTTCTGACAAGCCTTTGCAGTATAATAGATAGAAATCCCCACATTCTCCCTCACATTATGGACAGTGACTTCACAAAAGTTCAAATTCGAATATCCTCACTCATATTGAGGAATATCTAACTTCTGAACTGWCTTTATTACATTTTTTGTGGGGTAATTATTCAACATAATGGTGATACAAGCATAGCCTCATTTATTTTACAAGAAATTTACTCCAGACAGTTCTTAAGTATTTATCTTTTTGTCCAAAGTCTGAAAAGAGAATACCTATCACAACTACATTGATTAGCAGACTTTAAAGCGATGCTGACACTGCTGAAATAGAGTTACTCAGTCTCTGTCCATGTTCGTTCACTCATTTGTAGGATGCAATGCAAAAGGGACCACTACTTTAGGCTAATCTAACTTTCAGGCACTAAATGCAATTACTGAGCCCTGTAACTTATCTTTGGATAGATCATATTTCCCTGGCAGGTATTTGAGGAATCCCTGTATTTGCTTTGGCTTTTTTTTAAGGAAAAATTGTTCACTATTTCTCTCTTACCCCTGTGTTCTCACCCAGACCTGTTTGAATTACACTTCCAGAGGTCAAAGATTTGAATCTAATTTCTCATTTTTAACTGTGAATCCAGTCAAAGATTTTGGCTTGTGTATTTTACTCTAAGACTGATGAATGTTTCAGTATTCTTTGGGATTTTTATGCCATGAGGTATTCATTGAACATAGCAATGCCACCTCTCCAACTTTTTTAAAAACAAACCCAGTGTTCTGAGTTCTCTAGAGTCTCTAAGTTAAGGTACTTACACTGGCATTTTATTTTTCTATCTTTTTTTGTGTATGCTTTCCAATGATAAAATTTGAGAATGTAACCACAACAGCTCCTGTACTGTGGTATCAGAATGAAGAAAAAAAACCCAAACTAAACAAACAAACAAAAAACTCCCTTCACTATTCAAACTCTTACCCACCTGCTTATGCATCCAAGAATCTTACTTGCTCATTCTGCCAAAGTAACTCGTTGGAATTTTCATTTAGTAGCTTGTCTAGATAGATCCCTAAATCTTCTTCAGAGCCATTGCTTTCCTACAGTTTTAATGCACTTTAATTTACTCTTTCAAATGGATTCATTCCACTTGATATTAGACATGTAATGAAAGTGTTTAAATTAAGAGACCAATCTTCCTCTGTAGTCAATGATATGAAGAAAATAATCCTGAAATTGCTATGTTGTTAAAATCAGGTAAGAACATTCTCAGCCTTTATTTCTACATGCATAAACTTACGTTTGAAAGAAAGTGGGCTTTTGTCTAAATAAAAAAATATTACAGAATTATGCAAAGGGCTCCTCTTTACTACTATACTTTCAGCTTATTAACAGTCTTTGTAATGCTGGCAATTTTTATCAGTACTGACTTTTATACACTTTTATATAGTCACAACAGATTCTGATACAACATATATTTTATTGAAACTTCTGCCATTCAATTATAAATCTACAAATTTATATGCACATGTCAACAATTAAAGCAGTGTCCCTTAGCAATAATAGAAAAATAGAAATTTAGGCAGCTTGCTCAGAAGTCTGGCTCCACAGTCCGCACTCTTTAAAAAAATCGAAGTGTTGGGACTTCGACTAGCACAACTGACTTTTTCATTACACAGCGTACACTGCTATACTTGCTTCCTTTGTTCCTTCATTTGCTTCTACTTTCTGTACGTGTAATCTCCAATTACCACTGGTGTGACCTGGTCCAGCTTAACAGTGTCAGAAATGTACAGCTGTTCTCCAGATTACAATTACTCTCACCTCTCAGTGCTTCTATAGTTCCAGAAACCCTGGGTAAGGTCAGGTCTTAAGAGAGGACAGAAATTGCGCCCTGCTAAAGTACTCTTCCTCACAGCCCCACTGAACAGAAGTTCTCCCAAACCATTTGCAACATGTGACGGTTCTTCTTTACTCTTTAAAATAACTAATAGGATATGTTCTATATAAAAATGAAAAAAAAAATAGAATATAATTGAATATAATTGATGATATACTTCAAGCTGCCTTGAAGCACAGTACTAATAACAGTTGAGATATAAAGGGAACTAATACGCATAATATTCTGCACTAAAAGAAAAAGTGAGCAGAACCCAAGGGTCTATCATCATCTGTTCTTTTTTAAATTATTAAAGGCATCCATTCCATATACACTTGGAATAAAGGCAAACAATTTCCTTTTAAAGCTGCACCTTGCTTCTCAAGTGGAAAGACTCAAAGAATTTTCAAGTTGTAATATACACACAGTTCATGATGGGCTTACTACCAAAGTGGTTACCTAAAATCAACCATTTCTACAATATAATTATTATTCCAGACTCCCAGAAATTCTGACTATGATTGCACAGGGAATGCAAGGTTTTGGAGTTGCACTGCAGGGGAAAATTCTGTGCATTCACAYCATTCTCTGCATATTTTGCAATAAAACACCTGTTTATTTACTTGAACAAGAACAAAATACCCCTTTGGACCTTCTCAAGTGTACCACATCAATTCCACAAACAATCTACAAATATGATGGTAATCTGAAAAGCTTTGTCTTACCTTATTTCCCAGCTCTTTGGATACTGTGATCTGATTTCAAAAAGTGGTAAAATGTCCTTTAAAATTAATGATATCTTACACTGTTATTCTCTGTAACTTGCAAGATTTGAATTGCAAGATACAAGTACAGAGTTGGAATCTGCTCCTTCTCTATCACAGCACAAGGACAAGTATCATAAATTAAAAAAATCAGAGTCACCTGATTTTCTACTGGCCTATAGTCTTTTATTACAGAGGAGATATGGTTGGGAACACAGAGGGAGAATCTTGTGCCTGATTTTCACTCCTGTGTTCACTGCATTGGTTTCTTGGTAATTGAAAAGGATATTTGCTCATAAAGGCAGCAACTACCTGCTTGATGCCTTGTACAAAATAGGCCAACTATTAAAGTTCTATTTCAATTGTATTTGAAATCTAATTTTCTTTAAGACAGTGAGAAGATGATTCTTCCCTCTTTAGAAACACCAATATTCAAAATACACTTTTTGCTCACAGACTGGCAAGCCATCACTGTTTTTTCTGTTTAAAAAAAACATATCTGTATTAATTATTTTTGAGAAACACACTGTTAACAGTAAGCACTAGTTTATGCTGGGGAGAAGAACATGTACTGTTGCAAAAGTACTGCACGTCTGCAAAGGCATCAAGAGTGACTGATGCTCAATCTATTATAGGCTGGCACTGAGTGAGATGATGGATAATTGCTTCATCTCCCTCTTCTCATGGGGTAGGATTTACCCCTGAGTACAGAAGGTGCACCATACACTGTCAAACACAAGTGTCTTAAGTGTTCCTAGCATTTATGTGTTTCTTCAGATGGGAGTGAGATCTTCATGTGGTTAGGAAGCACCTCTTAATTCCAGTAAAACAATTACAGTACAGCCACTGATTTCAAAGTAGGATGAAGATTGTCCTAACTAGACATGCATTTCTCCAATTACCTTGTCACTAGTTACACTCCTCTTCCTCTTTGGATGGTTTGCTGGTAGTAGCACATGCAAGTCAGCAGTTGTGGGCAGACCAGGTTTCACAACTGTCACAAGTGTTTCTTCAGGTATATTAGTTTCCTGTGCAGACAAACGTATGTGGTAAATTACAAGACGCTGTGCTTTAATTTTTCACTTCTAATATTACATAAAATATGTTAGTAATTTCACATAGGTCTCTAAGTCTCTGGTGTTCATATCCTTGATTTTTAGAGTGGATTATATATGAAGCTAGATTATGAATGAAGCCCAATACTAACTAACTAAAATGTGAGTAGCTCTTCGCGGATTTGAATTGCTACACATTGTTAACCCATCAGAGAGTTTTAGTGGCATCATGAACAAAGGCAAAACAAAGCGGTATTAGTAAAACTCTAATAGTTGAATATTTTTAGGGTAACTTTAAAAAAAATTCTAAGTGAGTCAGGATACTTTATGGGCCATTGAGATGCTTAGTAGACTTGAAATATTCATTATACCTAACTTTAGCTTAGGGAGGCTACTTTTCCATGTGTGTTTAATTGGTAGAGAGAAGTCTTCTACAGAGCGATTTAAAGTACCTCAGTTCACTTCCTGAAACTGTTCTTTATGAAAACCTGCACCCCACCTACCCTCACTGAAAGTCAAATGCATCCCTTTCCAAATAAACTTCTGCAAATTTTATTTTTAGTCCCATATTCCTCCCTGTATTATATAAGACAGTGTCAAAACTGCTGTCAAAATGACAACACCCTTGGCATTTCTCAGAAATTCTATTAAATTGTTCATACTCTTTTGCAGATGATTTAATGGTTATTCAAATGCACAGGCATTTCTATAATGGAGCTAATTATTTGTTTGACTGACCCTGGTTATGCAATGGGTTTAAGCTGATAGAGGTGGGAATTTATTTTGATTTGACATTTAGTATATGAACCTAAAAAAGCAGGAAATGGTATGAAGTCAAAATTCCAGATCCTGAATTCCCACATGCACTACTACAGACCCAGAAAAAGTCAAATGACTTCACCACCAAAACCTGCATAGTAAGGCTGAATCTTTCTTCGCATGAAAACCATTTAAAAAACATTGTCAACCCACAATTCAGTGATATTCCCCTCAAGAGAAGTCAGTATGTGCATACTGCATGGTTGGCAGTGTACGTATCTGAAGAATACAGTTCTAGAGCTCTGTTTTCATGGAGTGCTCTTTACTTATGCCACAGAACCACTGCATGACTTTGTACTTATATTTTACCTACAGGATTCAACTGTTCGCAATCCATATTTCATTTGCAAACATGATCTAAAAGCACAGCTGTGGCAAACGCGCTCATGCATTTTATGCATTTTTCAAAGTTACACATATGACATTTTATGTTCCTTTTGTTTTATTCTGCTTTTTACAATGAGATAAAGTCTTTCATATTACACAGTACCTTTTATTTAGCCCCTAGGTATATCACATTTAAGCTACACTTCCTGTTTTGGAGTCAGCACTATTTGCCAATACAGCTATCCCAAATCCTAGAGACCAATATTTAGTATTAATTGCCAATTAGGCTGTGTTAGAATTAAGTTTTCTGTACTACAGTATCATCATCCACAGACTGCATGTAAAAGTGACACTGGGTTCAAACTTGTTTGAAATGTGGCTCATGGGGTTCATTTTATTGTTTTGCACTGACTACATTTTTCTAAATGAGAAGGTACTAACTTAACCTTCGAGCTTTATGACTGGAGAGGGAACATTTTATGAGCAATTTTAGAGTGCACCTTTGCAAGAAGTCGTGTTACTACTCGCCCGATATCTTCCCTCCATTCTGGTATGTTGGGGTTGTACATGTCCAGGTGCTTCGTAAACTTCAGAGAAAGAACATGAAAATGATCTGGAATGGCAAAAGAAACATTTTTGAGGAATTAACAAACAGGATTGCAAAAACAGTTTTGTAGAAATAAAAGCTGAAAATATATTTTCAGTATTATTTTATGTGCAGTGTTGTAGTACCTAGGAAACCTATTGTTATGTGTTGTTCAAAAAGAAAGAAAAAAAAAAAGACAAACCCTTCCCCCAGGAGCCTACAGTCTAAACAGCATGAAGCAAGATTACACTCCTGTCAGTCAGTCAATTTCTTTCTGTATTTTTCTCAACATCAAATTTGTGCCTGAAGATAAAAAGTAAGAAAAAAAAATTACGTTCATGCTTCCCAATAATTTTTCCTTAAGAAAATACACCACACAAACATGGTTGGTTTCTTTTATTTTTAATGGGAATGTGCCAACAGATTCTATTCTCTCTGAATCATAAACATCTGGTTTTTGCTCATTTCATGTTCCTGCTTTTCATGCAATATGAATACTTTATATATTCCATAAGCTAGCTATGAAAATAAGAACAGAAATGATAAGGCAAAGGCTAACTACTGCCCTCTTTGAAAGAATAAAAATAAGATACACTCACAACATTTTTGTTGATTTTGTCCAAAATATCTGAAATGCTAGAAATGGGCTATTCCTCAGTAAACAGGCCTCTAAAAATCTTCAATTTCTCCTTATAAGCTCATTGGAAGAACACCTGAAGAACTTAATGCAAAGCAGATAAAAGCGATCCTTTGGAAAATATGAATGATTTAAACCTGACTTCCTGAGCAGTTTAGACAGATTCGTATTTTAATGGGCTTTTTTTTTGAAGGATTCTTTTTTATTTCTCTCATGACCAGTACTTCCCTGCTCTTGGTATATGGATTTGCCAATGCTAACAGTAGAAGCAGCGTTGGAAAGCCAAAGTCATGCAACTAGTCACACTAATAAAGTTGTATATTTAAAGTTTTCTRAAAAATGGATGCACTTACAAGTGATAGCATAAATATTAAATCCATTTATCCTAGAAAAGGAGAGGGTTCTTAAAAGCTCTGTTTAGTATGAGTGTAGCTTTACGATTATTTTACGTTTATATTACTAAAAGCAAAAAATAACAGAATCTTCTTTCACTGTTCAGACAACAGAGATGTTTCACTTTGTGTATCTCTAGGATATAGGAAGGCTTTTAGCTCTGCATAAAAAGAAACTTCTTTAGATATCACAATTGCTATATGTTACTGCACAAATACAAATACAAATAATTCCTCAGCACTACATTTTTCATGGTATGTCGTGCCTTGTCACCCCATTATATGACACAGCAAAACAGACCACAGCGTAACACAAAACAAGAGCTGAAGGGTTACATAATATTTACAGGAGAGCTATATTTGATCCAGATTCTCAGATAAACATTCAAAGAGCAGGTTCCCTCATTGTGATAAAAGGCAACTACTTTACATTGCTTTTATTGCTGAGAGTATATACAAAACTAAATTTTCTCTTTTCAGAGGTATTAAAACTATTGTATTTAGCGATTCTAACAGATTTTCTAGTCATAAGCCAAAATGCTACTTCAGCGCTATTGTTCCACATAGGGTCTGGGAACTACAGTAACATTTTCCATAAGCAAAGGAAACAAAGGTTTTCACAGGAAACCATTACATACAATCACATTATTCAACTTCCCAAGGTTACCTAAAGAAGAGTACAGTCCTTTAAATTTAAAAATTAAATACAGCATTAGAAATAATTTTACCATAGGTTTCACTTGCTAAGCACTGGTTTAAGAGGTCTACAACGTAAGTATGTGCAACAAACAAAAATACTCATCAAAAACAAAGTGTCTTACCAAAAACGTGGACAACCTTTGAATCCTGAAGCATGGAGTTTCCACAGGAAACTTGCACTGTAACTCTAACTTCACCTGTCTCCGTAAATCTTGCTACCAAAAAACTGTCCAGTGTAAGAAGCGGCTTGAAAAAACAAGAAAAAGTTTAAAGTAGATTTTTAGCAAGAACTATGAGAACAGTGTCTAAAGTGACAGTCATCAAAAATTTTCAACAAAGAAGATTTCACATGAATTATTGTCTAGAACACTACTCAATATTTTACTAAATGGCTCAATTACAGTTTTTGACATAGGAAGTTCCTTTCTCTTAATGGATTCTCTATATATAGAATAGCTGTCAGATTGGACAAATATTTCTTTTAGCATATTCTTTTAGAAATATTCTTTTAGAATAACTGGCAGAACACTAGGCTTTAATTCAAATTCCACTGAAAAAATGGATTTTGAATCAGGCTCACAAAGCTTTACTAGATTGTATTCAATGAGCTATTTGTCTCAAGAAATGTGAGCTGCAGTTAAGATCAAATGGATTACTTCTGGCAACTTACAGTATGACCCATGGAAGTTCATCAGCCTACTGCAACTTCAAGGTGAAGCTGACATACTCTGTTTCCTGACCATATCTGTATTACAAAACCCTCCACAACACTGCATTCACCTGCAGTGYCTGTTCTAACCATGGCCAAGTTAATCATACTGAACAGAGTCAGGCCAGGACTATGGTAGGTAGCACATTTACAAGAAGTTCATTGTGCCTATCTGAAAGTATTCCGTCTCAGACACTGCTCTTACTCTCTCACATGAAGAATATATTTTACTTATCTACTATTTAAAAAATTCTTGAAAAGAATTAGCTCAGCTAGACAAGAAATATTGCCAATAGAAATACTTGTATTGTTTGAGATCGTTTGTATCTAGACTTTCTAACCTCAAATAAATATCATTATCTTGTTTGAATGCTCTTACATTTTTGGTATCTTTTAGACAGATACCTTTTAGACAGGAAATGCCCCGGAAATTTAAATCAATTCTAGAGGGAAATTTCCATTTCCACATAAGTAGCAATTAAGGGAAATGAACAGCCTAAAATACGCAATTAAGAACGGGATTCAGGAATGTTTGTCAGAGGATATAACCAGCTACGTGGAACAAAAGATGGTCTACACGAAGTCATGTAATGTGAGAGTATTTTTGTTACAGTAGAAAGTGTCACTCAATCTTTACTGGAAGGAGGTTGAAAATAATCTTGGTCAAAACCACGCATGTACCTGAAGATTGTTTCCTATCCACCAGTAGAAGACTGTCAAATTAGGGTTCTTGGGCAATACAATGGCTGTCAGATTCACCTCCTGGTTTCTGCCAATGACTGGAACCACTTCCAAATTTAAAGCCTGCAATGGAGCTGGAAAAAGTCCCCAAGATATCATTGAACAAGAATCCCTCAGTTTACCAATGCCTCTTTCAAAAAAAACTTCTCACCTGCATAACGGCCTGCACAAGGACCTCATTAGGTCCTGAGCTTTCCCTTCTCCTTCTATATCTGTGTGGAAAGGTATGTTTGGAAGGACTGCATTTCAATCAAATTTTTTAAAAAATCATAAACAAAATCCTAGAGTAACGTGACAGATGAATGTACTTTTACAACATATTTTTCTGCGTGCAAGTCCAGTTCTAGAGACCAAAATCAAATATACCCCAGTTAAAAAGGGGAAAAGGCAATCTTAGCTTTTTTATTTAATTTATTATTTTTGAAAGATCAAATGAACAGAAATCTAACAAACCTCTCAAACTACCGAGGGAAAAGCTGAAAACTGAAAAAAGTTGCTGGCTGTTCATTTTTATTACAAAATATCAGCTGTTTGGCTCATATCATACATAATCTCTCATTAATGCATCCTTTAAAATAAATATGTATAGTGGGAGCATTTCTTTGCTAATCAAAAGTGATAATCTCTGTACACTAAAATGGGCTTTTAGAATAAACTTATTCCTTTCTGAACTTTTGCCTAKGAAGGCTGAAAACATTATTATAAGTATTTATATAAAACATATAAAAGAAATTCATCACTAAAATGTTTTTGTGTGCTCCTTAATGTTGTATATGTATTTTGCTTCACAGTACAGTGATTTTATTGAAAGAAAACCTCTGTCTCAGAATTCTCTGATTATATCTTTTTCAGAATGGCCAAAAGTAAAAGATTTATAATATTATAAAGTGATAACTAGAATTTCTTAACTTCTTGGGGAAAATTCAGAAACTGTATGAACTCCATTAAATGTTACTCTTCAAAATAAGTTTTCTTTCTGATAATACAGATTAAAGAAGCCTGGAAGGAATGTGAATCAGTGTTTTGATTTTGCAATATATTTACATCTTCTAAGAGGAAATTTCATTTTGAGACACRGTTTTGATCCTGAAGTTCAGTTTATTTTTCAAATTTTTACATGGTCAGATGTTTGGCACTTGAATCATGCCTGATTTTACAGTTTGTCATTTCTATACAGTAAAGATCTAATAATAATTATTGTGAATCCTTCCATTTGTCTGAGTTATACAATTCCAGAACATATTTGAACAGGCTTCTTTGTATAAAAATTATGATAGCACTCTGTAATGTATAATAGGATTTAAATTGACTTATATGATTTCTGTTTAAACAACCCACAATTTCAGTACCTTTTTCAAAACTTCCTGATTCTCCATATCATTTTCTACAACYTCAGCCTTTTACACTCACACACTGCAGGGATCATGGTTTCAATCACACAAGAAAGAAAACGTATGCCTATTCTTCAGTTTTTTTTTATTCTGGGTTATCTACTCACATTTATACTATCAAATCTGCTCTAGTTTCCCTTGTGTTTTTTTATGAAGTTGTAGATTTTATGCTGTAGATTTTGTGCTCTGCATCAGGAAGTGTTATCTGGATCAGATYAAAGTTTATTTAATTGTTCTTCAGTACAGGACATTCCATACCGACAGAACTTGACAGGAGCCGAAACCAATGTCTTCCTCATTTGTCCCTCATGAAATCTACTGGGACTACCCCAGAAGTAAAGAGTGAAAAATTAAGAATTTATTGATAATTCAGTTTTCATGGTATTCCACAATGAAAAACTACCTTGAACCAATGTTTCTCTGGAATGTTGAAATATCAGTTTAATTAGTGATAATTAATGTCCTCACATATTGTAATTTATTTAGGAAATTAAACTGTGTAAATCAGATATCAAACACTTATTTAAGACCCTGGGTATAATCTATCATGATCCTTCTATATCATATGCTATAYCCAAGGGCAAGCTTAAGATGTGCTCAGAAATTAACCAACAAATCTTCTCTTAGTTGTCCGTCCTGCATTTCAACACCAAAGTCCTTTAAGGCAGTGGTCATTTTATCCTTGAAAACTACTCCAGGCTCTGCAATTTGTAAATSCACTGCATAAAGGCCAACTCAGAAGCACATTTTAAAAAGCAATTGTTCAGCTTTCCGTCAGGTCTTGTTACTGCCTGTCATTCTCTGAACAGTAAGAAGAAATTCTCCCTGGAGAATGTTACACAGAGTTTTTGCTGTTCATTGCTTGTACAGATCTATCAGCTACTTCTGTGCTTAATCTCYCCCTCAGCACCTAGAAGTCCCTAAAAAGTAAAAGTAAAGCCTTAAGTAAATTCTCTAACTTTGGAGCTGTAAAATGGCATTGCTAGATTTAAAAAACAAAACACAGCGCAACAAACAATAATGAAACGTATAACACAACCAAAACTCTGGATTCAGGGACACTGAATAGTAAAATACAGAAATATCAGCAGTTACTAGACAGGCTAGCATAAAACACACAGATTTGTGCRCAGCTTTCTATGTGGTTTCAAAGCTTTCTATTGTTTTGAGATTAGTGATACCACTTACAACAGTAGGAAACTGATACCTGGAGAACAAAAGGTGAGTATCTTTTCTTTTGATGTTACTTGTTTCTGAGTTTTTGACAAATCTGAAAAGAGGCAAAGCCATAGCTGTCTTGAATCTTGAAGGAAAATTCAGTTCCAGTTAGGAGTTTCCTTCTTAATTTCAATTATGAGATGACTGAGGTACATTAAGCTTTTAATGGTGCATGATATTCCTGATGCTGTGCAGTTCTTTTCTTTTAAATCTACTTGATGGTTTTTGTTTGAGTCTTAATTAAGAAGGGAGGGGTAGAGTTCTTTGTCAAGTAATACTATCTGCCAACATACAGTTAAATTCAAGTAAAGCATTAAAATTTTGTGAGAATAAAGTTAACCATCTAAATCTAGATTCAAGTACTTCAATAAGTAACCTGAGTTTCAGAAATCTTGAGACTTTGATTCTTCCACCAGTACATACTTCTAGAAAATCATGCACAATCAGATATATATTTTTCAGTCTGTTCACTTCCTTCACACAGTGTATAGCCTGAAGTGTTATATTTTAGCTGCTAAGACTATCCATGGGGCCTTGAGTCAGGACAAGGGTTGACCCTGAGATTTGAACTGAGCCGTGTGTGCTATTTAATGCTGTTCAAAGACTCAAATCTAAAGAAAACTAACTCTGTCCTCCTAATACATTAGGTTGAGAAGCCTCTGCATTAATAACATACAACAATGTTATTAATCTGTACGATATCAYTGAAAAAAAATACATTCTTTTCTAATTGTGACTAGTAATGTTTTTGCCCCATATTTGTCATAAGCTTTTTATGAATCTTTAAAAGCAGGAAAATCAAAGAGCTGACTTACAATTAACTTGGACAAACACCACGGCCTCATCATGTCCGGCAACATTCTCGGCCTTAACTGAGACACGATAAATCCCTGGGTTYTCGTAACGGTGACGAATCGGTTCTCCAGTCATTGTAAGGTTCACATATATTGCCTTAAAGCCATCTCCAAGATCTACCTGGTATTTGGTATTCAATGTATCACCCTAAAAAGAGAATATATTAACAATGTTTTAAATGACCAGAACTTCAATAGACAGGATGCATTATCATCACCATTTCTTGAATAACTTCAGCATTTCCAGCACCAGCTAGATCTTTTAACTCATTTGCAATAGTTGCAGTAAAACTATGAAACTCATTACAAAGATTTTAGAGCAACAGATGTTGTGTGTGTTAATAAGGATAATATTAATCATCCTCAATAAGGCATTGTCCTAAATAAAATACTCCAGGCTACTATCAAGGCTGTAAACATTCCACAACACAGAAAGCGCCTTTGCCTCATATGTCTGGACATTAACCAGCGCAATGATGTAAAAAGCAACCCCAAGTTCTAGGGTTATGCTTATATGACTGCAAATAACTGAGTATTGTTGTTTAGCAAATTACCACTCATCCAGTGGCCTGTGTTAACTGACCAGCTGCGAACTTGAACCTACGCAAATATAAAGTAGAATTAATTGCTTTCGATCATCTTCACAGCACCTTGTAATTACAGCCTCTGAGTGTCAACTACATGGCCTTTAAGACTTAACCTAGTATGCCTGCACAGAGATGTACTACATTATACAGAACTACTAGCACATTTAGAACTAATATGTTCTATTGCAAAATTAGATACATGCTTAATGAAGCAGAGAACTGAGCTGAGTTTGGAAAAGAGTTTAAAAATCCAATCAAGTATTTCTGTTACTTTAAGCAACTCATGTGCTTTAGAATTCATTGTACCCTTAAATGTTCTTATAAATGACACCGTCTTCCAAAAGCCGAGCCTAAAATACTGCAATGACTGGTATGTTGTCAGAGGCACTATCACCCATGTTGTTACAGTGTGGCTGCTGTGGAGCAAAGCCAGGCCTGTGCTGTGTGGATTGACCATGTGGATGGAGCCAAAGGAATATTAATTTCAGCTGTCAAAAGCAATGCTTTTTTAATACCATGGCTSCAGTGGCATTACTGGCTTAACATGTTTCCCTTCTTCCTCTGCTGTCTGTGTATGTTCCTACTCTTTATGCAACAGTAAATTGCCAGCACAGTTCTGCAACTAAAACTGGTTGTGGGGCCAGATTTGGCAGAAAATCTTCTGTATCGTGAAAACACAGTGTTGGTTTAACAATCTTCATTGCCTTCAGGAAAAGAACTTAAACATTCACACACTTGTCAGGTGACCTGAATGGCAATCAGACTAGAGAAGGATTGCAACCCACCAAAGTATTCAAAAACCACTTCATTCCACATGAGCTGCTATCTGAAACAGGTCTACATCAGAACTTCATCCCCAAAGGCAGCACTAATGTAAAATCACAGTAGGCAATAAAGCCTAGAATTTTCAAATTTTTGTATCATACAAGGAAAGAATACCTGTTTGGAGTTTTTTTTCTCCTTTTATTGTTTTGCAGTTTCATTGATTTTCTTCCATACAAAAAAGCAATACTTGTAATTTAAGGGAATACTCATAATAAGGAACCTGTACAGTTATCAAATATCTAAACCCTATATTTCAAGTATAGAAAAGACCTTGAAAGTGCTTTCACTGTGAGTATCTTTTTTCCAAAAATCATCTTTCTTTTGACAACAGATGGGTAGAATTTAGCAGATGARACAATATATTATTAGTTTAAAGCACAACAGATGTCTTCTCGCCAGCAATGTGCCAGTAAGTGCAATCTCTTTAGATGACATTAGTTTGCAGATAGGTCTTGCCTCCTGTTTCCTATGCCGGCAAGTGTACATTCATATTTTCTCCRGGTGAGAGAGGAACAATACACAGTGTTGAGAGCCAGCAGATGCAAGTTTCTCTTTATGTTTTATTCTAATTCCTTTCCTAATGTAAAGACGAGAGTGCAGTGTTCAAAACATGAAGCCCCCTTSTGTTTCCCTGGCCTAGGAAGAAAGATAATAATGAACAGATAAAAGAGTCACATAGGAAAAATTCTAACTAATTCTAACAGGAATTGAGACTTCCCTCCAGTTTCACTGAAAATAGTTATTTTCAAGGCATTTGTTATGCATACATCCAGACATTATAACATGGAAGAAATAATTTTATTCTTACTATTTCTGAAGTCACTTTCACAAAGAAGAGCTCAAAAAGAAGTGACATCTGCTTTCTTTACTTGCCAATGCCTGGCATTCCTGCACTTAGTAACAAGCATTCATATAAACTAGTAATTTAATACTGTTCTTCAGATAGAGACAGTACCACGTTTTGGTTTATCTTTGTGGACTTGCTTCTTAAACTCACTAATTGTTATGAATTCTCATGAGACTGCTATATATATATTAAATCTTAAACCATGCTCAGGACATTTGAGTATAAATACTGATTCTTAGCTGTAGGGGGCAGCAAACTGTTACATTTCTTGTAAATCTCCATCCAGTTCTATGTACTGAGTAAAGATATTACCAGAAAAGCAAGCATGGGATTCCCTTTTAGACTCCTGACTTCTGAATAGTTATAAATTTTTACATATTGCCTCAGAGATTCACGAAAGCTTCAGAATCTATACAGTAGGAAAAAATGCCCAACTGCTGATCAAAATCGTTAGATTCCAATCAAATGTTCTACTATTACAGCAAACAAATTTCAAAACAAATAACTTGTCATGCAACTGAYGGTGCACTGCAAGTATTTAGATCCAGAACCTGCTATGTGTTATGCTGTACTGTGTTCTGCACATAGCCCTATTTTATTGATTCTATTACAGAAATAATTGCCAAGTCCCTGACTTATATCACACAGGCTTGCCAAAATGTGTGAATTTACTTCAAGTTCTTGCACATMGGTGGTGTCAGCCACTGTACAATACTTCTATTGCCTGAGCACAACAGTTAGAATTTAGTATCTAAAAATCAAGCATTAAGGGATCTACCCAGGGCAAGCAATACACCTGAAAGCTACATAYTGCCTTTGGTCAGGGCCTTGGGGCATTGTCTCTTTTAATAAACAGAAAAAAAATATGTATTTGGCTATATAACTAATACATAATATATGTTCTTATGCTGTGCTATTTGCTGATTTCTGTTAAGCTGTGCCTAATTCCCCTTTGAAAGGTAGATTTTAGAAAGCACTTAAACCACAATCTGACGTTCATTTCTATATTGTTCTGATACAAGTAAAATTTTCACTCCAAAGARACTTTGAATGCGGATTTTCCAAGAAGCTAATGCCTTTAGGGAACAATGACTGGACATGCAGCAAAGGAGACAAATCCTATCCTGTGGACAGAACTCCACAGATTGCTGAGTTCACTGGATTATCAGGACAGAGCAGAAGTTTAAATACTTAGAGACTCATTCATCCTTCTCTCAAGCATTAATCAATCTCATGCAGCAGCAAAGCAGATAGGAGAGAAATTGGAATCTGCAGTGAACCCTTAAACACAGTGAAGAAACTTTCATAAAGTGTTCATTACTACCTGCTCTTGTCTGACAACGAAGGTGATGTCTTCCCCAGGCTTAACAGCCAGGCTTTCTCCTTTGATGCTGATCTGAAGTCCCTTGGGAGCAATCAATGGACACATATGCGGCGCTAAGTTCTGCTGCAGGTCTATACCACCTTCACACACATTAGAAACAACTTTCCTGTACCTGCAAAAACAGTAAGCAGCAAGCACAGTGAATTGGAGATGAGCAGACGAATGCTTCAAGAGGCACTGAGTGCTGGTGTGACAGTTGCTAATGAATAATACTTGGGTTCAGCAACAGATAAGATTGCGGACGATTGAAAACACCTCATAATGCAAAAATGTTGATGMTGAAGTCAAATCTGTTGAAGGAAGCAGATGTGGAGCATGATGAGGATTTTGCTGCCATGCTTTGGAAGGGTCTGTCCTTTCAAATTTAGAAACACGTCTGATCGGTCCACCAGGAACTCRCTATTCCACCATCTTCTCTGCCATACTCTTTCTTATCTTTCAACACTTTTCAATGCTCCAGAGGTCTTAGCTCCTGGATTTTGCTACCCCTATTTATTAGCAGACTTAGGTCTGCTATTCTATTCTACTGGTGCATTACATACAGTACACATCGTTGGCTCAAATTCCAAAGATTAGGAGAAATTAGACCAAGCAACTTCTGCATTTCCCTAAAACTAATTACTTATCTGCTGCTCTCAAATCTATGCATTTATTAAAACATTTAAAGCATTTATTTTACACAACTGTCTAAAAGAGCAAAAAGTCTAGCATTTTTCAAGAGCTAATAAAGAATTATTTACAGATCACTTTCACTCAGGTATGTTATTTCTAAGCAYCCTTTTAAAATCTGAGTCAGATCTTATTCTGGATTCAAACTTTGTATATCACAGCTGTCAGCCACAACCCAAAAGGCATCATTTTCCTTTGTAAGCCAAATATACACAGAGTCCGTGGTTCTATTGCCAGATTTGACATTTCATCATTTGGTTCTCATCTCCAGAACTGACAGAGATGAAGTTATGATAAGCCAGAATAGATGCCAGCTGCAAGTTATTCTCAGTACTGACGTCAGACTACACTGTAGTCTATATTCARTGTGCTATTGTTCATGGTTCTCCAAAATTTTCCTTTGATTCAGATTGTCCAATATGGTTAGGAAAAGAATCTGTTCTTTATAGAACTCTTTATTCCTGTGGAAGTGAGAGACAGTGGGATGTTCTTTGAGATGTTACTTATTCCTTACTGTAATTCATTGGATTCATATTGGAAATTRGTCTAAACCAAAATAAAAGGATTTAAATGGACATTACTGTCAGAAAACTACTAGGAACAAGAACATCTTCCTTCTTTTCAAATGGTTAGTTTTTGAACCGCTGTGAATATGTAAAGTAACATTCCTCTCTTTCATTGTTTCTGCACATGATCTAAGTCAGACTCAGAATAGCTTACTTCATTTACCATTTTTTACCATTTGCCCTATTTAAATTTTCTAAAGATCACTTTGTGACCTTTGGTTAGAATGTTTTCCCCAACTCTGGAAATCTCTGCAAGCCAGTAGAACATAAAATCAACTTACCCAGTGCTGCTTGTATATGCCTGCCCCAGCACACAGTCTTCAGGAGGTTCTTCTGGGTTAAACCAGAAGTCAGCAAAGCATTTACTAGAGTCTGATTTCAGAGGTGCAGAACGCTCAAACCCATAATCACTGAAAAACATCAGCATTGAGTATGTTACTATCCCTGCTTTATTACTGAGCGCAATTTGGGGTGGATGAGACAACTTCCTTACGAATAAACAAGAGTTTTTGTAAAATTATCTGTTACTAGCTGAACATACAACTTGATGAAGCCAGTGATGTTCTAAGGGTAATTTCAATGGGAGTTGTGTACACCTGTGGGGAAACTGTTCATAAGTACTTTTTCAGTTCTGCAAAATTAACTCTCTTGGTAGCTTAGATTTTTAAAAGGTTTCCCTTGCCACTCAAACCAACACATTTCTTCYGTCTTTTGCTTCATTTGCAAATAAAAAGATTTTGTTTGCTCTATAAATCTAATCCAGTGGTCATTTTTCAAGCCTTAATCAATAGAGAAAAACACCAGGATTTGTTCAATCAGGTGAAAAAAAAAAMCATTTTAAAAATGGCAATGTTTTTAAGAAAAGCAAATACAAAAGCACCCTGTTATTCAAATCCATTGCATTGTTTCTTGGTTGGTTGTGCAGGAAGAGGGGCAAAAGGAGGAAAATAAAAACATCTCGAAGTAACATTTTACTGTTGATAAATCTAAAAGTCCACAGGCAGACTCACCATAAGAAGTCAGAGTTCACACATTCACAGACTTTGGATGTGAGAGCTGATGTGAAACTCCTTCCTTTAATGCACCACGATGAAATCTTCCTCTTCCGAAAGCTCCTTTGTTGACCCATGATGCAACGATCACCCTGAAYATCAAAGCACTGGATTTATTGCATGCCATAACCTACACCACACAGACATGGTCTTATGCTGTCATGAGAAAGGCTGGTTTTGTTGCCAAGAATCTGTAAAATTTTATCAAGTCTCTACTTAATCATCAATATCGAGCACTCTACAGCAAGTTGCCTGTGACAACGCTTTAAGATGATGATCAATGAATTTGGAACTTGAGATAGACTGTAGGAAAACAGACGCATCAAAAAAGAAAAAATATATATTCAAAATTCTCCCAGCAGAGTCTGCTATTCACGAGACAGTCAGACTTTCCTTTGTGACCCTTGGCATACATTCTTCTTCGACTTAAGTGAATGAAGCACGTGTAATTCAACCTTCTCCCTTTCCTCCCCTCATCATTCTGTGTAAGCTGCACTTGCCTATAGAGCTCTCATATCCACTTCTATCCACTAATGAGACATTGCAGGGCTGCAGAATATGCCCCATCTATGAAATTATTTCTCAGTGAAATATATTTCAGGGCACAAATTCAAAGATGTGCATGGAAATTCATGTGCAATTAAACCCACGTTTCACACGTGTACAATGCAGGCACAATTCTACAACAGGCTGTTTAAATACTCAATAATTGCTTCAGATGGCTGAAGTTCTATCTAAATCACCATGCATGCGGTAGCCAGTCAAGAAGAAACACCAGGCACATGGGCACAGATACAATTCAGACTGAATCTAACATTCCACTGATAACTGAGCAGCTGCAAGGACTCTATCAAAATCATTTTGGTAGTTTCTAATTTCTGAAAGACACATCAGTGGCAGTATCCCAAAATACTTTTATTGTTTAGGTTCAGATATGCATAACATTCTTGGTGAATACACAGCATTCCCAAATGGAAAGTACAAAATTAGGTATGGGAACTAGCAAATGAGAGTTGGGGAACTGGAATAATATTGAATAGCATGCAAAAAAGAAACCTGCAGAGAGAGAAAACAAATGTACTGGAAGAATTGCAAACATAATAATCACAACAATTATGAACAAATATGACATATCACACTTAATGTAAAAAACTCACACTGGGTTCTTTAAACAATGCATTGTAAAGAGACTGTAGCTGCCCAAAACTGAATTTGGCTAGAGCACCAGGATCAGCGCAGCCTTAATGTGCTATTGCAGAAATGCCCAAAACAACTGGACTCCACTACATGACTACTCCACTGGGACTCTAAATTACTTCTGGAATGGGGCTTACTTATGGCAATTTATACATGAGTACAGTATGTGGTCAGGACGTTGACAGAACACATAACTGCATGTTCAAATTGCTTCAATATCAATATATGCTTGATAATCCAGCAAGACTACCTATTTTTACAGCAAACYACCAAATACATTTCTGTCTTTCCCAGGCTACATTTCACACTAATAAGGGGAACACAAAATCTTTGCCCATTTTAAACTGTTCTGAAATCAGCAAATACCAACCTAAGGAGATGAAAGCCAGGGAGGTGGCATGTCAGTTCTATTAGAAAGCATGTTCACAGCACACAGTTCTACATAAATCTGAAAGCCCCTGAAATGTTATGGCCTTTTAATATAAGCTTGTGAATACCTGTAGATTTGTGAGGTCCCAAGATTCATAGTCATCCTCAGTGCACTCCCTGGAGAAAGATGGCCTGAAGTCCACCTTCACCAGCTCCCAGTCAGAACGGTAACTAATATGTCCAAAGACTCTGAACAGAATATCAAAAATAAGACCTTACAAGAAAGAAATACCATAAATTGAAATTTCAATTTCCAGTTTTCTCTCCTGATTTCCTTTGGCATGATTCCTTACTAAAAAGTCCCTGGCATTTGCTGTTCTTCTCCTTCTCTTTTTATTTATTTTTTAATATAATGTGTCTATTTAGAAAATATTTGTCAGTTGTCCATGGAATTCTACAGTGAAAAGATAAAACTCATTGATTAGATATTTTTCCCCTCACCAAACTATCTAGGAATTTAATGGAAATAACCTTTTCCAATTGGTAGCCCAATACCTTTGTCTACTATCTTGTCATATGAAACATACAGAGATCTCAGATTTTGACCAGAAGTATCAAAGTCATTTCAAAGAGCAGAACCTAGGCATTCTAGACTTGATTTTGAGCGCTGTCATTCATTTCTTATGATTACAGACTAACTGCTTCAGTTTTTTGTGACTTGACTTTCACAGCCTTCAAATGGCGATATTACTAGTGATCAAACTCATAGCAGAATCATGAAATCACATTCATTTCCAAGGAATACTGTGAATCTACACATTTTTTGTGCTAGAGAACGCTGACTCTCCTCTTTTTTTCCTGTAAATTCCTTTTTGAAAAAAGAAATGAAAAACTTCCTGATTTAAAAATTAGGCTTCACTTTCACAGCAGTCAACATTTTCAAAGTCAGATTTATTTCCAAAACAAAATAAGTAAGAAAGACATCCACCAAAAAATTACAATGCATAAAGACTCTATTTGGGCAAAAGTCAAATATATTTGCGGTTTGCGTTGTGGTTTTTTCAGGCTTATACGGCTTATTTGCCAAAGAATTTAAGGGCGATTCTGAAGCCAGCAACTTATGTGCAGTTCATGCTGCACAGAATTCATATTCCAAGCATTTTCCAAACTAATTCACATTTTCTTCACTTTTGTTCAAATCCAGACACAACAGGAATAGTACAGATTTTCTAAAAGCACTCTGCTGCACACAGTCGCTTATTCACTTGTCCTGAATACCAAGTTCAAAGCAGAACTAGGGTAGATCAGAAGTGATGATATAGTGGATTCTCTGCAAAATACAGAAGCAATATTGCACTAAAACTTTTTCCCAGTAGACGGAYAAGGAACTCCAAAATCTACCACAGAGGCTGAGAACTGTAGAGACTAAAGAGGCATAGTTATTTCCCCTTTTCCTTTCTCGTGTCTCTCCTACTCAATCTTAGTAGAGAGATGTAGATACTAGCTATAGATGGCTGCCCATACTGCTCACCTTATAATGACTGAACAATTTATACTTACAGAAAACTTCATCATCGTAAGTGCACTTAATTATACAGAATGATGCATTTCTTTATATTGTATTTCTTACTCTTTTCTAAGTAAGGCTCTAAGATTAAAGGACTTGGACGACCTACCTTCTTTCTTTTTAAATCTACCCATGGTTCAGTAGTAGAAACAAAACACACAAAAACTGAAAAATGTAGTTTGGTCAACCAGCTGTATGAACACACAGGTGTGTGGYCCCATTTCTCCCAGCTGCAGGACTGTCTTGCATTGAGAACTACAGGATCAGTTCCTTTTTCTGGTTCAACTACATCCTGAGAGCTGCTGTCACCATATGCTCTTATTCACATGTAGTTACACATGCTATAAAGTGACTGCTTAGGTGGTCTCATGGTTTTTACACAATGCCTGCTTCAATATGACTTGCTTTGCTGACAGGTATGAGCATCTTTTGCATACTAAATGCCTGTTCCCCTTTTTCTTTTTTTTTTTCTCCATACAAGAATCTAAAGGAAGGCAGACTTCATCATGTGCTTAGGCAGCTAGCTACTATAGTGAAAGCTTCTTTAGAGACCACAAAACATTTCAGACTCATTGCATATCTTTTATTAACTCACACACCAACAAATATATTTAAGTGCAAGGAGCTAAGCTGTATCAAAGCCTCACACCTGACTACAGAAGATTATTTTCTACAGAACAAATGATTTTTTTTTTCCATTCATACTAGGTATCTCAGGCAGATTAGTCAGGAAGAGAGAAGGAAGGAGATGGTTTGAAGATATTAGTCCTTTGTTAGTACCAGTCATCACAGAATGCATCTTCCAGTGACATGAAAGAGTCTACATTTCCAGGCAACTCATTTTCCTTTTTAGATCAGGGATTCATCAATGCCTGCATTTATATTTTAACATTAGCACCAACTTAACAGTAGCCACAGGACTCTGGTATGGGAGCTGTGGTAAGGACAGGTAATGTGCACGAGCACATCTGGGCGAGCTTTCAGACTGTAGGACAACTCAGAGCAGAAGCCTACCATGACTAGGAGGTTGCACTGCTAATTCAGCCCTGATATAATTCACACACAATTTACATATGGAGAACTGATCCGGGCTTTGCAGTAAAGGACTTTCTGTTATACTGTGAGAGGAAGAGCCTTCTGTTTAGCTTTCATTTACAGCATTCCAAAAATATTCTATTGTAACACACCATTTACTGTAACACTAGTACAATAAGAGTAAAATTAAATTTTTAAACAAAAGCTGCATTAGGCAAATAAAAGCTAAGGAACATTTAGAGAAGTTGTGTGAGGCAGCAGAGAATCATCAAATTCTCCTGAAAGTGTAAAAAAAAACTCTGAAGTATTAATAATCATCTTTGAGACCTCGTGGAGGATTAGGGTGATTCCAGAGGACTGAGTAGGCAACRTTCTGTCTACATACAAGAAGAGAAAAAGGAGAGTCCAGGGAATTACAGAATGCACTCTGATGTCCACAAAGATACCAAATGACTAGAGTATCCACTTATAAGCACTTTGGAGATAATTAAGATGATAAAAAGCCACTATGGATTTGTACAAAGCAAATCATGTCAAACCGATGTAATTTTTTTCTTTAACAGGATAACTGGCCTAGTGGATAAAAGGAGAGTGGTAAATGAGGCATAATTTGACCTTTGTTAAACTTGTTATGCAGCTCCAGCTGATATTGTCTTAAAGATGATGGGTTCACAGTCAAAGTTTTTAATTAACAATAGTGTTGTCAAAGAATAAACATATACAATGTTTGTGAATAATGTAGAAGGAAGTAATCAGAATTCAAATTACACTGACTGATGGAAGAAACGGTGCCTTTCCCGAAGGGAAMGTTTGGGGAATTATGGTGAATTATATCAAGAACACAACGTTGCCACAAAAGAAGAAAAACTAATTCTAGGTTTTATTCAGAACTGTCACATATAAGACATGGAGGTAATTATTTTGATAAACTTGGCATTGATGGACCCTCTGAAAGAGTATGGTGTCTAATTTTGTATGTTACATACACATTTACAGACTCATTGAACATGGATTAGAGGAGGGGGGAAAATGACTCATAAACTGTTTAGAATATACAACTAGTGAATAAAAATGGAAAGAACTGGGTTTTCCTGTGGAAAAGATAAAGCAGAGAAGTAAAGTAAAATGTCTTCAATGGGTCTTGCTATAGATTGAAAGGTTGTCTTCAAAGAGACAGGAAAGGCCTGAAAGTGGAAGGACAAGAATCAGTAAGCTTAAAAGATACAGCTAGAGAATTCTGTAAYAGTAATGGAATGAGCTACTAAGGTTGTCTACTCTCCCTCAGTGGAGAGAGGAATTAGAGAAATATCTGGATTAGAGCTAGGGATTTGGCAACATTTTAAGATATCTCCAGCTGCATATCCTATAATTTTATAAAAATTACAGAAATTGCTGTAGAAAATTTTGAAAATACTAATAGAAAAATACAGAAGCTACAGGCAATAAATATGTGARTACAGTAAAGACATTGGTCTTATTCCTTCAATGGATGAACTATAAGTCTGTCCTCTGCGGACTTTCAGCAACAGAAATACCACTTCTGCCTGGCAGTTCAGCCTCTTGTAGACAAAATACTAATTTCCATTATGGCTTTACTGATTCTACATACCTATGATGATGTTTTGACAGAGCACAGGAACTATACCAGCAATCCAACCATTCTCCAAGTTAAGTAAAATTAGTGAGATTTGAAGAACAGTGCCTCACTGACACAGCCACAGACTGCATGTAATCACACAACTTTGGGATTCTTTCAACAGATTTTCAAAAGAATCAAGTACCTTATATGCATCCAGCTTAACAAATTGTTTGAAAACCTGGCCTCATGTTTATTAATGTTGCTGTTACAACAACAGTTGTAGCCTTATTGAGATCAGGAGTTTGAAGACGCATCAGAAGAGTTCAAACATATAGCCAAATATCACCAGAATTAAACTATTGTTTCAAAATAAGAAAGACATTTTCTAAAAAGGATTCAATGGATAAACCAAACATACAAACTCTAATAGGGCATTAMATGGCAGCAATCATATTCTAATTGCTAATATGCAAAATATCTATGTCTGATAAAATAATGAATGGAAAAAATGGAATGGTGTAGCAAGTGTAATTGATGATTTTAAGATATATATCAAGATGATGGCAATTCATTAGCTAGTACAATATTCTTCTTAATTATAGGTCATTAGAAAGCCATCAAATCAATACTACTTTAACTATGAAAGACAATGCTAAATAGTTTTTGAAAGGAATTCCAATTATTTTGGAAATTTATTTACTTTTATTTGCAAGAATTTGGGATCCATAATTTTAACTTCACTTCATTTATGAACACAACATTTTTAATTTGATTRCATCATTTAAAAGGTAAGACACTTTAATGCAGTTTTTAAAGCCAATTCATTTGAACTATTTGCTGGAAGAATTCTGGCTATTTCTGTCCCTGATAAGGTTCATAATCAGTGCACGAATTTTAACAGAAATTATGTGCAATGGTAATCTTTTACAGGAAATTCATGTTTCTATTCAATAGTAGCTCTTAGTTCACATAAACAGTAAAAACTGTGTCACTTGCTGTCAGTGTCACTTGCAAACCACCTGACTGAAGCTATGATGGTGATGATGCTGGAGTCTCCCAAAAACTTATCAGGTAAAGATTCAGTTTCCATGGCTTCATTCATAAGAAGTTAGCTGATTTTTACAATACACTGCCACTCTCAGATATCACAGGCATAGCTTTTTATATTCACTGCAGTTACCTTCCTCATAAGTACTTTTCTGTTATGTTTTTTCAGGACTTTTTTCATGAACTTTCACAGCATCAAAACAAGTCTGTGCCAGAGCAGACATATTTTAGCTATAGTATCCCATATCAAGGATCTAACGCCATATAAATTAAGATGTTTCTTGAGCAACTTTTTGTAATATTGGTTTCACTGTTTTAGCTCCAAGCTGTTAGCCATATTTTATCACTCTGACAGCAGAAAATAGCTTTGAGCAGCCTGATGTCCAACATACCCACCAGCTACTCAGAGCACCACAGTTGACCCCTGAGACTGTTTTACTTTACTGGTGAATAGCTGAGAACATTCAAAGATCTCAAAGTTGAGGAAGTGGTCCTGTTATACTGCACCACGTAGATCATGAAAACAGCATATGTGGAATTTATTCAGATGTTTAACGTGGCAACTTAAATTGCCACTAACCTTTGTATTAAAGGGTAGTGATGACAACAGTGTGATGT
Source organism: Rhea americana (assembly GCF_003343005.1). Taxonomy (NCBI): domain Eukaryota; kingdom Metazoa; phylum Chordata; class Aves; order Rheiformes; family Rheidae; genus Rhea; species Rhea americana. The sequence goes on along the minus strand of NW_028186424.1, from coordinate 3,169,730 downwards.
ATAGCTATTTTTGTTTGAAATCTGATGATGACTTTTTCATTCTAGCCAAGCTGCATTAATCTCTCAAGTGCTGCATTGGTGTTTGCTCTCCTCTCTATGACTTCTCATCAACCAAGATGTTCTGAAACAGGATGCTGCCTGCCAAGGTAGCAGATTTTGTTTGCACAGTCCAGAACCACACTGTTGACATGCTCTCCTAGCTTAATGTGCCACGTGGAGCTTGAACAGGACTTCTCTTGCTTTGGGGGATTCCTCAAGTATATACCAAACTRTTGACAGAATAAAATCTTAAGATTCAAATTAGGGTCAATTCAACGCCCACATCACTTATATCTGGTGTCATCACAATAGTTCTAATCTTGTGTAACAGGTTTAATCAACTTTTCTAGGAAGCACCTAAGCAAAGATGTCCAAACATGAACAAAAAGACATGTACCTAACACCCTCTCTGGATCTAAACCTCAAAATAGTTAGTTAACCATTTAAACAACTGCTAGTTAACCATTTAAACAACCCTGTCTATCTTCTGAAAAGTCTTCATCTAAATGGAAGCAGTCACAGAGACACTGAAAAGTGATATTTGGTTTTGTTCCCGAATATAAGGCTTCTTTTTATGTAATAAATCATATTTCCAAGGGATCACAAATGTAAGTGAATTTAGCATACTGTGATGCTGCATTTCTATCTTTACTACAAATGATGACAATATAACCAAAAAAGCAAATAAATGTGACAATCTTTCTTCGTTGYTCCTTGTTCTAATTGTATTATTATCATGCCTTAAAACACATAGTAAGATGTATGCCCTCTCCATGCTATGRTCTGTAAAGAAATGATCAAGCTGAAGGAGTAAAGCAATTAGGCAGGGGTACTAGGAGGATGCAACCAATGTCAACAGGCAGCGTTCCACATACCTCACAGAAGAGGTGAAATTATTACAGAAAAATTTTCAAGAGAGTACATGTTAGAAGAGCGAGTTAGTCATGACTATGAGTACAGTGTTACTTGAAGTCTACCATTTTCCAAAGAGAAACAACCAGAGGAATCTTTACAGATATGCTTCCATTTTTAACAATTGTCTTTGCTTTCTTTACACTATTGTAAAATAAACAAAAACTAAATAAGTCAAAGAGTTCACACAAATAAAATGGAAGAAAGTAAGTAAGATTCAAGCTTCAGTCTGCTATATATCAAGAGTGTAATTCAGCATATTTTTTTAATTCCCCCAAAGAACATAACAGAGGTCACTTTCAGCGTCCTTCTGAAATTCCAGCTAGAGAAATGATGAATGCTTCCATGTGCATAAACAGACACCTGCCTACATAAAATAACTTCAGATAAACAGTGCTTGTGTACACAACGTATTATTTCCAAATACACTGAGACACTTATGTTTTAAGTGCCTTAAACTACGAACACATGCATATACTTAATGTATTTTTTTTCTTTTCTTTTTCTTTTTCTTTTTCTTTTTCTTTTCTTTTTTTTTTTTCGTTTGGCTGCCAAAGTGAAAAATGAGAGGAGGAAATAATTTAGCTAAAATTGAATCAAAAAACGCTTTTCCATTGTTTCCTGTCAGAAAAAATGCCAATCATTCTTTTATGCCAAAACATCTTTGTTTTGGGTCTGCTGGGAAAAAAAGAATGGGAATGAATGCTTAGGTTCTGAGAACTACTGGAGAAGAGCAGTAAGAGGGTGCTCCCATTTTATCTAGCTTAGTGACTCCACAATGTTTGTGAATTACCTCTAACCTTTTTTTTTTTCCTATCTATTTGCTAAAATTCTGTTCAAGAACAGTTCTCCTTCCATTAAGGAGAAACTTGACATTATAAAGGATACCTTTACATCATTTAGCTGTCTGCTGTCATTTTAAAGATCAGATTTATCTGGGATATGCATAAAATGTTCTAAGTACTTCTTTAGCTAACAAATTCTATTCTTCTTCTACTCACATATTTAACAGGCAGATCTCTTGCCACAAGGAAGAAATTTTTCATTCAGACTTCACCTTGCAGACCTGAAGTAAATGACGTATGCTCACCCAAATTGTGGCTACTTCATTTTGAGAAGACCACCCAAATTTAAGTAAAGTGTTTAAACAATTTTACTGTAGGCCAAAGTTTCAACTGTTTAGCTCATCACACCACTAATTAGAACTAAAAATTAAAAGAGAATGTTCTCTCTGAAAGAGAGGTTAAGAGTAGCAAAGCTGCAGGCACACACTTAGTAATAGGGCCCCCAAAATGTCACAGAGACTCTATCCAAACACAAGAGTCACTGTGTCATTCTCTTTCTCTCCATCCAAGTCTTTAAACATGGGCAGGTGAATGAGGATTCTTACAGGACCTGGATTCCTAATCTTTCAATTCTTTTTATTCAAATATATTTCCAAGTCTGCCCTCAAAATGTGCTAAATACAGGCTGTAGCAAGGCACTGGAAGTGTGGGGTTTCCACGCTTCTGAATAGGTTATGCCAATGGATGTAAAGGCCAGCTTCAAGAAAAAGGGGAAAATAAAGCATTACATACTTGAGTTCTTTAGAGCAGAGGGAGAAGCATAGCATAGGGGCAGTCCGATATTCTTGGAACAAAGACCACAGGTGGGCAGTGACACTACTACGTACTGACTTGATATGGCAATGTGTGTGTTCACTGAGACGACAGCAACAGAATTAGCGAAGACTTGCCACTAAACTGGTATCTGGATGTCTGGATTATCAATGCCGCCTTTTAAGAGGGGCATTGATATTTCAGACACACAAATTTTTCCCTTTTTCCACTAACTGGGGCGGTTACTTAATCTAGTATTATTAAGTAATTTTTTTCCCCAAATGTAATATATCATAAAGTACAACATTGCAGTAAATTTCACTCTTAAAGGATTGAGGACAAAATGAAGCTTATTAGAACATGTGTGGTTTTGATGAATTTAATACATATCAGTTAGTTGAGAAAATTCTTTGCAAATATTCCTTATTCATTTAACAATAAATGGTAGATTTTAGCTCTTCATTTAGAGATCTTATACAGACTGTGTTTCCTAAACTTTATGAATAATTTGTTGCTCAAAACACCTAAAACTCCTAACTAGATCTACTGCAGAGCAAAATGGARTAAAATGCATATTCTCTGCATTTGGGAGTACACATTTTCAATACTGTGCGACAGTGGGATAAATGATTTTGATTAACGTTGACTGGCAGATGACAATTTACTTTTTTCAGAAAAATTTTGAGAACTCAACAGTTGGTTTTCCTTTGTTTTGAAAAAAACACAACACACTGAAATGAAGACTTGAGGTTCACATTCCTCACGTTCACGTTTCCTCAGTAAAGCTTTTCAGATCACTTCATTTTGGATTTGTTAGGATAGAAAAGGAATCCAAATGAAAGTTCCTTACTTGCCAAGCCAGTGCCCTAGTCACTGTGCTGGAAAAATAAAATGTCTGTCTTACATGCAGTGTTACCAGACCCCTTTATGTCTTTACCCAGGCAATCTTTTTGTCAATTTTTCTTTTTAACAAGAATTCCTGAACACCTAGAAGGAAATTCCTGCCCATTGGCACCAACTTCAGTGGAACCGGGATTTTACCTTCCAGTAACAGCTGCTTTCTGTACAAGTAAAACATTTTTTGACTTTTTTGTGAGTTTGCACTAGCAGCTTTAAATGAGTAAATTTCTCTGTTCCACTGTACTGCACACTCTTTCAGTTACTATCCTCCCACATCAGAATTTTTTTTATCTCTGTTAATATATGTGGATTTTGACATTGAATTCTTTGTTCAAACTCTTTATTCAAACAAAGCTCCTACCAAAGGGAGAAAATGAGAATCCTGCACAAGTTAAAAATATCAGATGAGATCCTTAGTAATGGATTTGTGGATTCTTCAGGATGAAAGAGACTCTATTAAGTTATTTCCTTTACTATGCAGAAGTTCATCTTAGCATATACAAATTAGTGTTCTCCCCTCCTCCCCCAAAAAGTCACTTCCTTCTAATAAAATGGAAAAACTGTCATATTTGTGKATTTTTTTTTTTTAACAGAGAGTATGTATCACTGGATGACATTTCTTAAAGGCAGCAAATTATCACAGACTCAGTCATGCCCAGTGAATCACTACAAGTGCAAAGTTTTAAAAGGAAATTAACAGTGACATAGTCAGACAGAACAAACAGTAGTAGGTGGACAGTGTCACCCTGAAGGCAAAATCCAGTCAGAAGCCAGTAGGAGAGGTAAGGAAGCTGACAAAATGGCAACAGAAAAACACATACTGCAGGTTTATTCTTCTCATTATGTTTAGAGACAGGAAGGAAAGCAGCAGGTCTTTTTAGGGCTGCCCTGTGGTGCTAAGTAGTCTACCTCCTCCATGTTCAGTGGAACTAGTGTAAAGATCCTACTAGACTGGCCGTGGATTTAAGACTGGCTGGAAAGAGATTCTCTTTCTCCAGCCTTAGAAACATACAAACCATATGATGCTTTTTTGTCAGTCTATGCTCACATATTAAATCCACCTACAATTTGATATATTTCTGATGGATTACTTCAAAATTATATCAAGTTTTGCATGATCTCTTTGGCCTACACAGACAGACACAGACACATTTAAATACATTTTCACAAAATCTCAAGCTTTTTTTTAAACGAATTAGAAAAAAAAATGGAGCATACTGTCATCACATATCCTTTTACCTTCCCTGCACTGCCACTGAAATCAATGGAAAATTTTCATTCAGATAAATCCTAAGTATCTTTGTGTGATATATATTATATCATATAAACCTATGCTTAAGAGAAGAGGAGCATGGTAGAATAATAAAGTTTGTTCTTCTCAGATCATATATATATATGATATATATAAAACAGAGGAGAAATATATACAAAAGAGAAATATACATATATAACGGAGGAGAAATATATATATACATACATAACACAAGAGAAATAAGACAGTGGAGCAAGAAAGAATGAATAGTAGGCCAAATTCACCCCTGTGGAGTACAATATTATGAATATGGCTTTTAACAATGCTTTTAAGTACACTGGGTTGAATTTCTTTTTTGCTGCAGATCCTTCACACACCTCCTAAAAGCTTGTCATGAACACACTGATATAGAAAGGGTCGCACAAACTGTTTCAGGCGATATGAGCAAATGTAACATTTTGCACATTTTGACTGCAGATATGCTTTTTTTTTTTTTTTTTTTTGCATTCCCTTTACTACTGCAGTCAGCATGTAGCTTTGTCTCAAATTAGACAGCTGTTTTTTTAGTCTCAAACACTTCTAAAATATTAGTATTTATCCTAGAGACAGAACAAAAATCTGCAGCTCAGATCCAGATGTCCATGGCCTTTGGGGAAAAGACAGATAAACATGGGCCTGAACTGCAGTATTTGGTTATTTTTAACTCTATTCACAGAAACTGCCACATCACTGCACAAAAGTAAAACCTGTTTATTCCACAGTTTCATTGTATAAACTACTGCAGTGCTAGTTACTAGGACAACAATATAGATGTTTATATTGTGAAGACAATTTTCACAAGAAGAAATAATAGATACTTAATGCTTTTTTGAATTCTGCCTAAGAATCTCTAGAAAAAAGAAAAAATGCAGCAAGTGGTTATTTTTATCTATATTTCTCAAATTTATTTTTGCAGTCTTATTATTCTATTCTCTCTAGTCATGATTATGGAAGACATCATATAAGCATAACATTTCATCTTTACAATTTGCAATATTGCACTCAGATAATTTCAAAGACAGGCTGCACACTAGTGCTGTTCAGACACAATCAGTATAAAAGCCTATGTGAATGCAAGCAACAAAAGCTACTAACTCAAAGACTAACTCAAACATCCACAATTAAAAATATGTTCAAATGCAGTATCAGAGAGAGCTCTGAAAAAACAGAAGAAAATGAAAACTTACGTCATGACTAGTGTCTCATCTCCAGGTTCACTAAGCAGTCCGTCTACAAAGACTGAAGTGCTGGTAAAATTATGTGTACTCCAGGTCTGACCTTCATCTACGCTGAACCTGTAAAAAAGCGGAAATGATTTCCAGTTACAGCAAGTCTTAAATAAATCAGAATTCAGTTCAAAAGAATTCATGATTATTAAATCCCAAGATTTATGGTCACCAAAACATAGTTTGCCTGGTTAGTATATTTCATTAACGTGATCTTTTTCTCAGCAACATATCCAGGGGCTCCTACCTTTATTAGAAGATGCGTATTAAACTTCCAACAACAATGGCTATTCTTAAACAAGTAAACACTGAAATCTGTGAACAAACCATTCTGCTACCTTATGGGTTCACGAGTCAGTTAATTTACACTCCATTCTCTCTAGCAGTCTCTGAGCTAGAAACCTGTTAAGCAAAGGTCAGTGAAACATAAGTAGACAAAACAGCTAAATTGCCAGAACAGGTGGAAGGTGTGATAACTGCAAGCACCTAGAGGATGGCCCTTCAGAGCTGTTACTATCCACCTAAACATTTTCAAAAGATGCTCTCATTTTCAAAAAAAATCAGCAAAATGTGTTTCAAATACTCCATGCAACTCTACTACACCCAAACATTCTGACTGAAAAGTCTGCTTTCTTGTGTACCTCAGAATCTTCTGGATACTCAGGTTAAGGAAAACTTTTATTCTAGCTAACCAAAAACACAGCTAAGTTCCTATTAGTGTAAAGAGTATTATGCACTAATAAGTCTAGTTGCAAAGGCTAAAAGGTCCCTTCCTCTTTTCATAGGGCTAAAGATGGTAACTTTGYATGCTATTATATAAGGTTACCATATTTTGTCTAATTATCATGCAGTTTAGAACTTGGCATTTTTTAACAAAATGCATTGCAGCACCAAACTTTTCCTGCCAAACAACCTGCAAAAGCCAAATGCTGCCTTCCCATTATATGACAGGACCTACACTGTACAGTACAGTTAATTTGTGCATGCATTTCACAGAAGCACTGGGCTTCTTGCATAACTCTATTACAAAGCATGCAAAAATGCAAAAATTTTATGCAAAAATATTTACACTGATGTTAGATCAATTTATTATGGATAATGTAGCACATCATGGTACCAACAGTATCATGAAGTAAACATCAACCTGCATTTTGTTGACTTAATGAATGTTAAATTAAGCTGCCTCCACCTGAATTTCTAACATGATTACACTGAAATGCTCATCTTAAACTCTGAACTTGATCTTGAATACACAATAGCTCTGCTCTAACTGACTGCAGCATTACTTGAGTATTTTCAGAGGGATCGAAGTGTCTTTGATGGCCACAATAACTCCACCATGGTCCAAGTACAAGATGTGATGTTCTTCTTCAAAGACCTGCAAGCCAGACAAAAAAGGTCAGCCAAACAAATACACAACAGAGCAAAAATAAAGTGTATGAGCAAACCAGAGCTAAAAGATCTTTTATCTTTTATAATGTCCGCACTTCAAATTAAAAGGGACAAAAAACTCTGTTTAATTCTTATATTTATCCCTGTTGTGAAAGAAAAGAAAGTTAAACAGATGAATCAGAAAACTTTCAAGTTCAAATCACAGCCAGATTTAACTGTCTACAGTGATCCTAGCCCAAGTTTATATTTTTCACAGTGTGCATTCTGTGTTCTTTCTGATTACGTATCACCAAGGGATCTATCACCTTATTTTGGTATTTGCTATGTTCTGTGTATCTTGCAAAATGAAATGCTTTGTAGTTCAATTCTAAAAAAAAATTAGGAAAGCTGTCATTACCTATGACTCTCTTACATGTTCTCCAGACTCTACAAAACTTGAAAGAATTGATGCAAGCATATTTTCTGTATTTCCATTGTTAATGACTTATTTAAATTGAAACTTTTTGTGATCTCACAGTGAGGCTACTCTGAGTTTGTAATCAAAATACATATAGTGGTGATTCAATGACACAAAGGATTCAGAATTTCATAAATCACTTTCTAGAGGTCATCAGAAGCACTAAAAAGAATGAACAAATAAACATCTTTTACTTCTGAAATTTGTTGCAAGACAGAGTTTACTCATGTTACTAATCTGTGAAGGTTCATTTAACATAAAAGCAGGTGATAAAGCGAGAGTTACTATACACACTTAGCAATTAATAGACAAATATACTGCCTCCCAAACACTTTTACCCAGTAAAGGTGAAAACTGTAAAGGTTAGCTTTACTTTGCCTCAGGAATGCGAAAATATTGACAGTACTAAACACTTCTTTTTATACATTTAGAGGATTTACCAGTAAAAGATCGAACCAGAGGAGAAAAAAGTCTTTACCTTACAGAACATTCACAATTACACCAAAAATAGTGAGCATTTCATTTGGGTTCAAAATTCAGTCTCTCTCTCATCTAATAGCATTTTATGGGACTCCTACAGTTTCAAGTGCCTGATCGGCTTTTCAGTGTTGCCAGTTTACAGGCAAAACCTACATATGAGGCACTTGGAGTCCTACCTACTTATTCCACACAGCTGCATATTTCAGAAGGGAATTGTGTAGAGGACAGTCATTAATTTTAGATGTATCTTAAAAGCTTAAGATCACTTGGAGTCAGATAAGCAAGTAAGGTTTTGATTTTTCTTCAAACTCTGAACTTCTGCTCAAATCAAAATGAAATAGTATATGCTGGGACATGAAGTTTCTGAAAGCTTCACTCTCATATCAAAGACAATAGAACCCAGCACCTCTATCATTTTAACAAAATTAAGTTTATCCCTCTTACTCTTTGAAGATTACCAAGGCACTTCCTTTTGCATCATTTCAGTACCCCAGCTTTATCCTACTTCCACTTGAACTGTGGCATACTATAAGGCATACTGGACATTTTCTAGGCATATTAATTAGATCTTCCTGTCATCCTCTTCTTGCACACACTTCAGATACTTTAATTCCACAGTACATTAAGTTCCTTATGAAAGCAAATTTTTGTCTTCAGTCCATTGAAAAGAATTCACCCCTATAAAGTTGAGTGCAAAAATAAGTATTTGTCTCTATTTTCTGGAAACAAAACCAAGACAAACAGTTTGTAAGGAATCTATGCAAAGGCGGTCCTGGTGTCAGCTTAAGTTAGCACCCAGGCACAAGTGATATGTATGTCTACTGTCAGCCACGAATTTAGCAAATTTATTATGATCGCTACTAGTAGTTAGCCAGTATGGAACTAAATTATTATAACATATTTCCATGTTTTTTTAGTTCTTTGAGAATGTTATGTGCTTTATAATAATAGTATCAACTTTTTTTTTCTCTCCCTCTCTCATTCTTCTGTTTGTTCCTGTTCTATTGTAACAATTTCAGCAGATACTTTAGGCAGATTATCTGTTGGGAACAATTAAGCGAGTTCCGTGAAGCCACTGAAACCATGTTTAAATAGTCCCAGATTAATGTATTCCTTGCAACTTCACTCTCAGATATGTAAATTTCAAAAATAAACAAAAATATCCTAAGTCACGTTCTTCTCTCACAAAGTGACATCCATTTCCAAATTGAAATCTGGAAGTATAACTTTTCGTACAGTAGCACTAGCCAGTTGTACATCCTTATTGGTGAGAGGCTGGAATTCTAGCCTTTACAACAGTAAAGGTGTTGTAGTGTTTAAAGGTGCTACCATCCATACCTTTGACGTCTGCAGAAGAAAGGTACCCTTGTTTAAAAGAGATTTTTCAAATTGTTTTGATGCAAAAGGACTTGACATAGAGAAAAAATATTTCTACAAACAAAGCACTGGGCTGGAACTCCAGAGATCTAGATTCAGTTCCTAGACATACAACAGACTTTTCTGTATAATCTTGGTAGATTAATTTTCCATCCTGTGTCTTGACTGGCTACTTTTCTAATATATCAAATATGAAAGTTCTGTTACTGTTTTTTGCTTTTATTTAAGCCATTTCTTTTGAAAGTCGGATCTTTGTCTTACTCTGTCTGCTCCGCTTCAAGCGTGGTGTTGCAACAAATGCTGTTGAAACAGCAATGGCAACAATAAATATGAACAGAAATCAGTTCTTAAAAAAAAAGCCCAACACACTCAGATGTCTACATAGGGTCATGCTCATCATTTAACAGACTATTCTAACATCTTAAAAATTAAGACTGAAAAAACAGGCCCCACAGGGAAAAAATGTGTAAAACCTGGATAGTCTAAAACTGTGTTCAGTGATAGGTCATTTCCCCCAGGAGGCAATATTTATTTATCTATCTGATTCAATATCATGTTCATTAACTCATTTTATGATATCATTTTCCTGGTGTAAAGAGATCTTCCAAATAGACATATCTGTCCCACAAGTTCACCTTAGGCAGTATCTTTAAGGTTCACGTAAAATGATCTAAGCCCACATAGTTTATGATAATGTCAAGATTAGATTCCCTTCTCCTGCATCTAGCTCACTGTTGCTGCATGGACATTTAAGCTGCTTGTCAATCAGCTCCTAGACTACTACTCTTTACAGTGTAATGTTGTACAGTACAAAGTCAGGAATTTAGGTTTGTCTTAAAATATTAAAAGCAATGTAAAGCAATATTTTCAAGAGACATTAATAAGCAGCTCAGGCATTATATAACAGAGAGGTAGGTTTAAAACTGAAGCTAGTGCAAGTTGTATTCTGGCTACTTCTAATCAGAAACTTTGTTTTACTGTTCCATTTATCAGAAGAATTTAACTTCACAGTGGTTTCTTGTTTGGGCATTTTTATTTCTGCTTATCAACACTAGCTATATATCCTACTGCTGTAAGTCTTCATGGACTCTCCCATGTGACATTACCATAGGCAAACTATGTAAATATAGGATTAGTTGAAATCATTATAAGAAGTGTATACAAAAGGCTGAGAAATTATTGAAGGAAACTGAGCAATGGTTTCTTGTTGAGAACTTATCACAAATTCAGTGTCCCAGAGATTAGTCCAAAACATGGTTCACAAACTAAATCTCAGTCAACAACATTATGCTACTGCATAATACAGAAATCTTCTGATTTAAGTTGCCCGTAATATCAAGACATCATCACAGGAAATCATCTCATTATATTTAGTACTGATAATATTTGTAATACTGCATTCAGTTTTATCATGCTCCAGGAGAGGGATGACAGATTAAGGAGTCCACAAGATGAGCAAAAAGAGGGAGAAGAGCTTTAGAAATTTGACTCATAGGAAAAGTTGGTGAATTTGAGTTTGCTTTTTTCTAACTATGGATAGACATGACAAAGATCTTTTAATATCTAACAGGCTATTCTAAGGTGACAGGGAACCACTGCTCTCCAAAGACCAAAATAAATCAGCTTAACTTAACTGCAATAACAATAGCAAAAAGCAAGGACATCTTATGTTAAGTATTCAGAAAAATCTATGACAAATGGAGAAGGACTACATAGGAAGCCTAGAGTATCTGGAGATCAGTGAAGGATCAATGAACAGGTCAGGCAAACATCTACAGAGATGCTGCATTTATATTTGATGCTGCCTCAGAACAGATGGTTGGACTACATGATCTTTGATCTTCCTCTCAGTCCTGTATTCCTAAGAGTCTTAGTGCCAATATTTCTATTATTTCAGAATAGCTTTTATTTATCACTCTCATTACCCTTTAATTCTTTGAACTGGCTTTTCTCCCTAAGTCCTTTGTATTTACTTTTCTGTACTGCTATCTCCACACAAGCGCAGAGTGCTTTTCCTCTAGCAGAGTTTGTRGACAGCCCTGTAGCAGCATGTATGGGATGCGAGAAAGGTGACAGGTACTCAGTAATCTCAACTGCAGTTTCCAAGTCAGTGACTTAAACACACCCCAAGAACTGTCAGAAAACATGAGATTTGCTCTTCTTTCGTCTGCTCAGGGGAGAGGTCTAAATAATTTCCACATTATCTCACTGAAATCTTGTCTTCTGTTTCATGAACTTTAACCGAGAAAGGAAACATACAGCTGTTCTCAGGAAGAACTGTTTGATCATGAATAGCGAGGCTATAAAATAGATAAAAGAATCTGTATTTTCATTCTGATCACAAATATTAAGATTGAGTAAGTGATTTCAAAGGCTTCATAACAGTTTTAATTAAAATAAAGAAAGCAACAGTGTTTTTCATTTTGACTGTCATAATGAGGATCAGTTTGTGACTGATTTTACAGCCTGAATAGTCATCTTAAGGTCGATTTTCATCACATCTCATTTGCCTGAGTATTTCACAAATAAAAGCAGTAAGAATATAAATTTGAGCCCCTTCATTCTTTCCTTCTTACTTTTTACCCCATGGAAAAATATGGAACTCTGGTAAATGGTGACAACAAATCATCAGAGAAGCTTTTGTTAAGTATTACGTAACACAGAATACACTGCAAAACCTTTAAGGCTTTTGCATTTAAACATCCTTTGCTAGTACTCGAGAAAAAAATTGTCAAAAAACTCAAAGAACATTATCATGACAAAAAATAACATATTTCTTTTATAAAGACCTTTTGTGGAGTATAAATGGCATGTTACAATAGCAATATAAGAAAACATCTACATTACTCTTTTCACACTCTCTCTGGGCTCAGGAACATTAGTGAGAGCATCTTCACACTTACCTATTCTCAGATAATAACACAACTGAATTTTGTTTCAGTTGAACATTAAAAAAATATTTTAACTGCAACTAAATAATTTTATGACACACTTCTGCGACTTGAGGAGTTTTTTTTTCCCCTTGATATACATTATAAATAGATTCCAGAACTTATATTTTATGATCATTACTGAAGCTGTAATTTAACTCTCAAAAAGAAAATATCCCTATGATTAAACATAGCTGGGACAGAGTAATTTAGGATAAAAATACCTAAAAAAAGGTACAGTGCTTAAACCAACAGTAAGCACTGTGAGCAGAAGATGTTCAAAATTCAAATGATATTACAATTATTGCAAGACTGTTTTTTAAATACTTTGATATTTGTAGTCTCAGAATTCATTAAATCATACTAAAACACATTCAGAGGTTTGTGGGTTTTTCAATCTTTGTTTCCTCAGTTTCAAGCAAGAATAGAGTTTAGTTTAAGCTTAAACATAAGTTTTCAAATTAAAACGCAGCAGAATTTCTTCCTTTTTACCTAAACTATGTCTTTCAGATTGGAGTATTAGTGCTGTAAAAACTAGCCCGTACTCATTTCATCATTAGCATAGGATGATCATTTAAGTTATTTAAATCTACAGGAATTCCATTTCTTATGCAAGATACCTATGACATGATCTTTAAAGATATTATTTTTTTGAGTAGCAGTGGAGCCTGGCAGAACAGCCAATTTCAGGCTTTCCAAAACTCCTAATCTCTTGCAGCCTCCAAGCAAAATAAGGATAATAATAGCCAACTGCCTCAAAAAAGTGGGCACATAAAGATTAGTTAAGTATTTTAATATTCATTACATTGGATATATTAAAATTACTTCCAGGTGCCTTTGATTACTTCTGCTTCCTACCTGACGCCACGTGTTCCCACAATCAGATGTTATGTACATCTCTTCTTTATATTCAACCAGTTGAGACCCAAGGTTACCTGTCACAAAACAGAAGGATACAAGGTTTGCATTTAGACAGTGGAATCACCCTCTCCTCTGTCCAAAAGTGCAAGAAAAAATGTCTGTCAGGCCAAAATAGATTGGATCTAGCACTCATACCAGTCAGACTGAGAAGTTTTCAGGTCAGAGCAAGCACTAAATTTGAATGATCACCAGGCATTTCTGGTAGCACCAGCTGTATCTTTTTAAAAACATATATGTAACTGGTTTCTTTTTTCTATTTTAACATTTACTTAGTTGTCTAAAGGTGGGAGCAATGAGGTTTCATTATAATGCTAAAATGCAGAGGCCAAATGATGCCCTAAAGAAGAAACAGAATGGTCTGTAAAAAGCCCAGACCAGGTCTATTTCCCTTGTTCCTGTTACTGTCACAATATTTTGTTCCCTCCATCTTGAACCTTTACTTTAGACACCATCCTTGACCCTGCCTCTTCAGCCCAGAAAGCAATGGATGAACCTGCTTTTCCAATAACGACAAAGCATCTGACAAGATGGTCAGCCTGTCAAGACAAAGGTTGCTCCAGGATCTTCTCTCGCTGCCCACGAACCTCCTTTGCTCTTATAAATACTCACAATCTAATTTAACTTGTGAGAAATGTCTAGTTCTTGTTACTTAAACTTAAGGGACTATCACARGACTACTATACACCGAGGATTAAATAATCTATAAATTAGTATTACAATGTGTGCCACAGTCCACAGCCCTTAACCAGCTATCAGGGACTCATTTTCACTAGGCACTGCATAAACATGTAAAAGAAAGAAGTTATAAAACATCACATGATACCACATAAAAGTTCAAAGGTAGCCTYAAAGGTAGCCTCAAACAAACCAGGGAACATTAAATATAATTGACTTCGTTAGGATCTGTACAATAAGCCCTAAACTCWTTTCACTTTCTAATGGCAACGTAAGCAATGCCCTGGAATAGTTTGCTAATAGCCTTGTGACTGCAAGCCTTTGAGAACAGCTAGAGCAAACATCTAAGAATGACAAATAAAGTTGTGTTTTGAAGTAAAAACAGGAATCACTATTTTTCACTATGTGCATTGTTATTTGGCTTAAAAACGTACAGGGCCACTATTCAAAAGTGTCCACAGGCATTAAAGAATATTTTAGTTTTGTTCCTCCATGTAAAAAATGATAAAAGAGATTTAAGATGTAAATCTTATTATTATTCATCTGAACATTAATTGTTAATATAAAAATGAATTGTCAATATAAAAGATGTTTTATCTGCAAGATTTTATGAGGTAGTAGAAAAACTTGGAATTCAGAAAAATATGTAAGATTGAAAAATTGTCCAAAGAAGAATTGCCTTTCAGATTGCTGCAAAGCAAACAGAAGTTTTGGAAGAAAATTGTGGAATCAGATCTTAGCAGAAGTAGTTTCAAATGCTGAGATCTCTATCTTTTAACAAGCTGTATTTCAAACAGCAAACTATTACACTGCCAGTAAGTTTAGAGTTTTTTGTGAAGAAGCAATCATAGCACAGTATTCCTTCTAAATGATATCCTTCAGGGGATTTTGCCTGAAATATATGGTTTGCAAGTTTTTAGAATAAAAAGATAAAAATGATCAGATCCTCTTAAGTAGACTAGACGAGGAAAGAAAACACTTGAGATTAGGAGAATGGTATGAAATTTCACTTGTGTGTTACATAAATAGCTGGTTTTATCACTGAAATAGATCTGTTTATGCAAATGCAGTGCACTCATTAGTCCTGAAAGGTTCTTGAGAGGAATGATTGCATGCGCTGCCCAAATCACGTGCTCTATTTGGCCATCAAGATTGTGTGTACTTCACTGTTTAGTGGTTTGACTTTAAATTATTTAACTCTAAATACAGCCTGGACAAGATTATAATATTTAATCAGAGAATTTATAGGAATTAGTTAATAATATACAAATGCATGTAACACTGCGGAAGATGCCTCATTATTTTCCATCTTTCCAACCCACTCCACGCTTTCTCAAGTAAGCATGAGCAGCACAGATTTAATTGGCGATGTCATTTTGAAAATGAGCCCATATTCCTGTAGGCAATGATGAGATTTGATTAGCCAAAACATTATGAACGAAGTAATATGATATCCACTACACACATACCTAAGACTCAGGCTTGTATGGATGAAGTATATGTAAGACCTGTAATAAAATATGTGCCAACACCAGCCTGGGCTCAAAGTGCAGGGATAACTCAAATCATTAATATTGGATGCGACATCATTGTGCCAAATGGGAAGGCAAGAGAAACATGTAATTGTGGAAYGAAAACATCACCTTCTTCAAAACAGGCAGGCAAGGTCAACAGCAGGACTGTTGGGTGCTTACCCAGGGAGGCACGTTACCTCATCAGCTTCCCATCAGTCTGTCTGCTGATATGGTAAATGCAGTTAGGCTATAGAGGGCAATCATATAGCTTCACAAAAAGGCTATTGCTTTTACGTAAGATTGTCCAGTTTTGAGAAAGRTTCTAGTGATACCAGCAATCACAATGAAACTTCTGTGCCAGAAACAACTGAAAGCTACAACCACACCATCCGTATTAAGCAGAAACAACCACTAGGGGTTCAATCTTTTTAAAAAAGTAGTTTCAGCTTTTGGGTTTATTCTGACCTATATTCCTTGGAAAACTACATCTTTCAGTTACGGTCATGTTGCATTCATTTAGACAGACCTTCTGGTATCAGAGAAAAACTCAATTAAACATCATTTAAACCTGAATATTATTTAAAGAGACAAGTCAAAAACRAAACTCTATTGCATTTTCTTCTCAAATTGAAGGTTATTTAGATCTAGTAAGCTTCATGGCCATTTTAAATTTATTAGCACTTTGAGTCCTAAAAACCCATGTGAGAACAGGTCAGGAAACAATATCTAATTTTCCTTAGTCTCATAATTCTCATCAGCTTTGTGYAGGAAGGCCCCCCACCTGCCAAGATAAATCTGGTCACTGGAAAATGTGGGTATCACCTTTGCCAGGTGGAAAGGCAGAGGAAGTTGGTTAGAACCAAACTGGCATGATGAATGATGAGGATCATAAATTTCCTCTTGAGTTCAATTGAAAAGGAATAAAGATCTACATCCCACAGAGTCAATGTCAAGTGTAAAGCCACCTCTTAAGATATGCAGAATTGGATCAAATTTTTGAGGTTCAAATCTTCAATTTGACAAGCTCCTAAATCTGAAGCAGGTATGTGTACTGGAAATCTCTTTAATATTGATCAGAATCTCTGTCCCTGAATAAGAATATTTTCCTGGTATACTCTCCTGAAGCATATTGCTTTACAAAAGCAGTATTTTCCACAAAAAGCCATTCATTTGGAAAATTTCAAAAAAATCTTACTAGAAATGAGAGTAAAACCTAAAAATTTTAAAGAAATAGCAAGAATTTACAATTCCCATTAGAAAATTAAAGCACGGGCATTTTTTCTCTGAGTAACTTCTACATACAAACTTACTCAGTACAACACAAAAAAGAAAAAAAAAAGTACAACATTATGATCAAAAGAAACATATACAACRTGAAAAGAAATGCAAAAGATGCATAAAATCAATTACAAATAACAATATCTGAATTGCAGTTTAGTCAGATAAAAACACATTTGCACATTTGGRCACCTAATTAGAAGATCTTGTCTTTTCTTGCTTGCTTCTTCTAAATCCAGAGTTTTGCATCATAATCATATACTCTTAAATTCCAATTTCTCCTTTACACTACACTAATCACTCTCATTGACACACACCTTCCTTTATAGTTTTGCTATGGAGAACCGTAGTTCTCTTTAGTAAGTGTGTTTTGTTGCGTATACAACTTTGTCGGTTTTTTTCTTGTTTCTCTTATAGTCTTACTTTCCTTGATATTTGAACAGTTTTCACTGTTATGTGATATAGTCTCATGCTTTTACAGTTACTGATAGAACTTTTTGGGGGATAGCTGGGGATGATAAAACCTATTTTCTTGATGGGATGTAACTTTTTTTTTTGCTCGTCTATGTGTTTCTTTGCAGAGGGACTTTTAATGAATACAYTGTTAGTTCTGCTCTTGGATAAATGTCTTACTTGCTGTGGGAAGCAGCCAAGTCTCAGAGGTGACAGAGAGAAGGAAATTTCCTTAGGGACACATAAGGATGAATATGCTGATTTTGTTAATCCTAAAATATCTCTGAAAGCTTTTAACACGGAAAAGTAAAGCTGAAATAAAATTAAGAAGTCCTTCAAATGACTTACGGGCTCACCACAAATTTGTTTTCAAACCTTTCTATTTAACTTAAGTCACACAAGAGTTGTGAGTTTTCCCCATGTCAAGATTTACATTGTTTTAGCTTTATTTTTTATATTCTAATAAAATGTAACTTCAACTATTTGGAATATTCCGTTGTTTTTGACACGTCTACTTTGAAATAAAGTGCACAATTTTACTTGAAGGCTCTATTTTCCTCATATTGTGTCATATGTGTTACTGGATTAAGCCGGCTAACTAGGCAAAAGCATATGTAATAGCACCATATCAACCAGTTTGTAAATGAACTGTCAAAAATCCTGATTAACAAAATTGCAAATAAAAACCTGCAAAATCACGTAAGCATTCAGTAAGTACAAGTCAAAACATTTTGAAAGTTTCCATGCTGTATCTATGTGGAACTACTATCATCATGAATGTTACTCACAGGAAGCGTGGCAGTCAAAGGATACCAGTCACACATGCAAAACTGACATTGCAATCAAAAGACACAGAAGGTGAGAAATAGTCAAATTATGCTCACCCCAAGACAAAAAGCCAACACTTATGTCAAAGATATTAAATATCTCAACAGTGGGACTGAGAAAATACAGAAGAATTATAATCAGAAATGTTCTGTTAAAAGAAAATGTTGAAACACAATCTGAAGGTCTATCTTGCAGCTACCCAAATGCTACTGCAAAGTTTACTTTACTCACACCCTACTACTCCTTTCCGTCCCTTCTTTGTTTGCTGCTGTCCCATCTTTAAAACCTTCTACAGTGTTCCCTGTCTTATATTGCAATATTTCTTCTTTCTACCTACCTTATGCACTTAGACAAACTTACTCTCTCAGAACTTCGTTACTTTGCTTCTGTTCTCTTCTTTCTGTCTTTTTTCATGGTGTCTTATAACACTAACCTTAGAGGTGCAGTTTCTAAGCACCATTCCACACTACCCATTCAAGTACTACTCATCACATACCAAAGTGTTCTGACTGAAACGCAAATTYGCACAAATTACAGAAAGTTGTTTGGTGAGCCACACCAAAATCCACCCTCTGTTAAAGCTATAAAGTCTTAAGTGACTCCTCAGGTGCACCACTAGAACATGGAGCCTTTCTAATCATTTTAGCAAGTGTGCATGAGACTTCAAATCTGTCTCTAACAACAAATAACAAGAAATATAATGTACTGAAGGTGATTCAGGTTTATATTGAAAAAGTTACTGCATCTAGAATAGGTAATCAGTTGTAGAATACATGAGCTGGAGCTATAAATGATATAATTTTAACATAACTTTTAGCTCTRAAGGGCCTGAAATCTCTTCTCATATGTGACAAYGAGCCTTTTACTTTGTAGTTTCAAAAAGTTTTGTCTATAGTGCAGAAGCTTCTCAAATTTAGCTTATATAATTTGTATCTTTTTTTGTATCTAAGTGACAAGCTACAGGAACAGGAAAGAAGACCCTTCAATTACTGTGAGAGTGTTTATTCGGCTTTGTGTTCTGCTTTCCTCATCCAATTTTAAATATATTGCTCAAGGCATCATAAGAGATTCTGTTCAAGGCATCACAAGAGACTCATCTTTTGTCTCTAATAACATATGGAAACTACATGCACACAATAAATAAGGGAAGACTAGAGACTGTCCTCCAGCCCTGAGGCCAATAAGAAAGTCCTGACCACGTTCGCACTACATAGCTCATAGCCCTGTGGCCCACAAGTGGTGCTGCCGTTGCCATAAGTTGTACTTTTACAAGAGTTTTCCAATTCAAATTACCTAAAATATAATGAAGGTTATGTTGCAGGCCATTAAAATGGTGTTTGCATAGCATCAAACTGAGGATGTGTGTGACATGCCCCAAGTCGTAAAGGATCTGCCTGAGGATACAAAGCCTGCTGGAAAAGTTTCATTGAACTGTGTAGGTTAAGAGACCTGTGATGCAGCCTTGTCCACACTACTTACCAGAAACAGTTCTACGTGTGTGCTTGCTCCCAAACCATAATCAGAGATATAATACACACTTGTACTGTTCTTAAATGCTTCCCCAAGAAGCTYTGACCATCATCAGAGCCAGGACACTGCACTAGATGGACTCTTGATCCGAACCAGTACGAGTCCTTCTTATGTTGTTACCTTATTATGGGAGGTTTACTGACACCTTGTGAGTTAAACTTAGGAAACAAAAGGAAACACTTCGGATTTAATTTCAGACAGAGGATTAAGCATAGTTTTCTTTCTTTTCTGCTACCTGAGTTTTTATAAGCCTTTTCGAACTGTGTTTTGGGGTACAAGGTATTCTCTTTTTTGCTTTCGGGACACTCTCTGTTTTGCTTTCATTTTACTTCTCTTGAGTTAAGGGTAACAGGGTAAAATCACAGTATTCTATCTGGGGAGGGAGGAGGAAGGGGGACAACACACTCTCCTGAAAACTACAATACAGGAACAATAACTAGTCTTCAACATATTTTTCCAGGCTATTCCCAAGTCTGCATGTACCAGCTCAGAAGTCGACGACATAGGGATTTGAAAAAAAGTCATGTATTTAAGGATGATTAATGGCCTGCTAAGCTTTCTGRAAAAGTGGTATGGCTGTGTAAAACACTTAAAGATCTCCCAGATATCAGAAGAGGCTGGAACATCTTAGCTAATTTAAAGTTTGCCATTGCTCAGGTACTATGGCAGGTTCCTACTGTGTGACACAAATACGGCAAATTACTTTCATTTACAATTTACTACTCATTTACACATTTTAACTACTTGCTCACTGCATTTTCTAATATTTTTATATGTGATTTCAGATGTATTTACTGTGAGAGGAAATACTCCCCACATGTAACATTTTGATAATCCTTCAAACATGGATTCTTTTCTGGTCAGTTAAATTTAGCACACAAGCAAGTTATCAACCCCCAAAGGAGATATATAACTTGCTAGATCACTGTTATTAACACACCATCTTTCCAGGCAATGAATAATAAGCTAAAAAACTGTGGTTCATAAACTAAAAGCCACAGTGTAGAACAATTATACAAAGAATTTGTGTTTAAACATCCCAGCAAAACAACTTTTGCTCAGTAAACTGAAGATGAGTTTAGCTGTGGACTGAGGGAGTGACTCACACTGTAAGAATCTGGGAACATGGCGACATGAAAAAAATCTTAGAGAATGGAATCTTCACTCCAAAGTGCACTAGAAATGTTCTATCAGCTCCCTGTTCCTTCATCCTTTCTTGTAGCGGCATCATGGCACACTACTTTTGTGAAAGAAGACAGAAATTAATCACAATGTATACAACATATTTGGGCCAGATATGACGAACAGTAAACTGAGTAAACTGAACTCCTTCCTCAATTCATGCCAGCATGCAACATTCACTGCTTGCTTGATTTGCCATCTGGACTAGAGGCTAAGCAGAGAATCACAGTAAACTAACACCTGAAAAATCCACACTTTAACATTTTTCATAGATAAGCCCTTCACAAGTTTATAGTAAAAATTTACACATCAACTGACACACATTTCATAGCTTATGCAGTGAAAAAAAGAAGCTGTTGCCAAGATTAGAATGAAATGTAAATGCAAAATACTGTAATATTCCTTAAAGGGAATGAATTAGTTATTTCAAAGAACATTTTAATGTGCAGGTATAAAATTTAATATTCTGTCTGCACAATTTATATATATTTATAAGCTAAAAATATGCATTCTTCAGAACTATTTATGCAGTTTTAATAGAGTGGAATTTTCATTCCTAAATGTGAGTTTAAAAAGATGTAATTTTAAAATCTTATCATTGCATCTTTCCAAATGCTCTAGGCATTAATGCTATTCTCCTTTCAATTATTCTTTTAAATTAAAACAAATTTCAATATTCTCAGTGCTCTGATTTGCAAGCATATTACCAAAAAAATCTAAGTCACAAGATAGGTACTCTACTATCGCAAACAACTGTATTATATAATCTCTTTACAAGGTGGCTAACCTCCATGTTAAAGAGATTTTTTATTTGTTTGCTTAATAACCACACTTCTTTCAGTAAGAGGATGAACTTTGTTGCCATTACAGTCAGAAATTGTTCTCCAATTTCCAGTTCTTTTCTTGCTTATGCTATACCTTAGTTAAACATCTTTTTACTCCATTTGTTTCCACCTCATGGTTGTACTTTCAGGGAAAAAGAAAAGTGGTATTTTTTTATTGACCTTTGTTTTTCTCAGTTCCCAAGGTTCCTCTTGGAAATAGAATCTCTATTCCAAAACTGTTCCTTGTGCTTGAAAATTGACGACCGGAATTGTACATATTGTTACTAATAAGGTTTCTCTATACTCTTTTTCCAGAATATTAATATTTTGCTCTCTCTGCTGGCAATTAGTTACCTACCTCACCCTTAGATTACATTTCCCCYTTTCAGAGTATAATGCACTGATTGTTCACAGTCACATGGTGATAAACTGTCATACACAGATTTTTATCATCTTCTGTCACTGCAGAAGATGTGCTCTTACTAAATCATAACAGTAAAATTCCAATAGTGTGAGACATGATCTTATTTCTGCATGTGTTAAGAAACCAGTACTTCTGTTAATTTGCATACAATCATCAACTTTGAGAATCAGGCCAAAAGAAATACAAGCTCTTGTAAAGTATTCCTTATAAGAAATACAAGTTCATAACGATATGAGTTTTGCCAGATAAGACTGAATACGTGCACTGAATGACCTGAGCATCTGAATAATATAAATGCCAGTTAAAATTGAACTTGATTCAATTCTTCTATTTGAATTTTTAGGAATACTCCAAAATAAGACCCTAATGCTCTAGTTGCATATACATGACCTTCTACCAGAAGAAGGACGTACAGCATTTTGGGCTTTTTAACCTAGTTAGATATACTACAGAATCACATAGAATAACAGACTGGTTGAGGTTGGAAGGGGCCTCTGGAGATCATCTAGTCCAACCCCCCTGCTCAAGCAGGGTCACCTAAAGCACACTGCACAGGGTTGTGTCCAGGTAGGTTTTGAATATCACCAGAGAAGGAGACTCCACAACCTCTCTGGGTAACCTCTTCCAGTGCTCTGTCACTCTCACRGTAAAGAAGTTATTCCACATATTCAAGCGGAACTTCCTGTGTTTCATTTTTACCTGTTGCCTCTTGTCCTGTCACTAGGCATCACTGAAAAGTCTGGCCCCATCCTCTTGACACCCTCTCTTAAGGTATTTGTAGACGTTGATAAGATCCCCTCTCAGTCTTCTCTTCCCCAGGCTAAACAGGTCCAGCTCTTGCAACCTTTCCTCGTAAGAGAGATTCTTCAGCCCTCTAATCATGTATCCATCTACGCTGGACTCTCTCCAGTAGCTCTATGTCTCTCTTGTACTGGGGAGCCCAGAAATGGACACAGTACTCCAGATGTAGWCTTCACAGGGCTCAGCAGAGGAGGAGGATCACCTCCCTCGACCTGCTGGCTACACTCTTCCTAATGCACTCTGGTACACCACTGGCCTTCTTGGCCACAAGAGCATATTGCTGGCTCACAGTTAATTTGCTGTGTACCAGGACTCCCAGGTCCTTCTCCGCAGAGCTGCTCCCCAGTAGTCAACCTCTGGCCTCTACTGGTGCATGATGTTATTCCTCCCTAGGTGCAAGAACCTGCACTTGCCTTTGTTGAATTTCATGAGGTTACGAGTGATTGTGCCTCTCTACCATTTCAATTCCATTATAGGTTAACTCACAATCAAGTCAAATCAAATATATCARTCCAGATCTTAAAGATATCTGAATATCATCAAAAAGGCTGCCTAATGTTCACGTTGAGGAAAGCTGTTGACAAGTTTACCCAGAAGGCATGATGAGACAATGCCACAAGGATAAAAACTCTCTCGACTTTTCTACTATCTGCCATCTCTAACATGATCTCAGAGGATAAAAAACTCACAAAACCCTCTCAATCAAAAAAAAAAACAAACAAACAAATCTCAAAAAACATCAATTCACCACATCAGAATTCTGTCTGTAAGGACAGAAAAAAATGAAATAGAATTAACAGATTCATAAATTAGACTAGATTGGTTAATTTGCTACCAAAAGGCAATCAAATATTATATGAGGGGAAAAAAAATAATTTAAATTAGAATAGCACAGCTTTGGAGTATTGTTGTGGAATAAGAACATCCTTTGCAGTGGAAGATATTTTCTTAAACATTGAAATACACAAAATACGAATTAAACACCTACTTACATACTTCATAGAAATGTACTGACAAAGCTACTTTATAAATTCTTAACAAATTCTTAGTCTCACTCTTGTCTACAAAAATGTAGTAGCATTTCACTAAGTAGCATTCCCTCCAGTAAAGTATTTTAAACTCCATTCACACTAGAGAAAGACTTCAAATCCAGTCATGCTGCAAGTAATGGTAGATGTCATTCTCTTCCAACACCAGATATGCTTGCCTTGATTTTTTCAGTAAATTTTCAAATAAGAATGTTTTTTATAAGACACTAGTGTAAGAGAAGTCAGGACACCTTAATGATTAAAACTAAAAATTAATGTATATTCAGGAAAAGAGAGGAAGTGCATGGGTGTATTTCACCATAACAGGAGAAGGCAGGACACCTTAATGATTAAAAATAAATATATATTTAGGAAAAGAGAAGCAGTGCATGGGTTATTTCACCATAACAAGATCTATAATATCAGAATAAAATGATGCAATTTAAGTATATTGAAAAAGCTCTTAGAATAGTTAAGACACAAAATCTCAGTAGTTTTGAAAAGAAGGAAAACAAAATTAAAAAAAAAMCAAATAGATGAATTAGAAGTATAGAAAGTAAAACAGACTTGTGTGAATATTTTTCATAATGAGTGGTCAATACTGCAATGGAATTTCTTCATTAAGAAATTTCACCTTACTTCTGAGAAAAAGAAGTCATTCAGCCACTGCTACTCCTTCACGCCACACTAATGGAGAAAGCACCTATACATGCAGCTGCAAGGCACAATGTATCCAGGCAATCTTAACAGATCTGCTGTGTTAGGAGAAGCAACTCTCTGACTTCAGTTACCTCTTCTGAGATCATTTGATCAAGTGATCCCCTAAAGCAATATTCTATAGGGAAAGCCACATTTTGGCAATGTTTAGAGCATAGTCAATGTTATTGTTMAAAAGACTAGTTCTACAAAGAACATCATCCACATTTCAGGTCTTAAAAAATACTATCATACATTTACCTGCCCCCATTATGAGACCCGGTGCAGTATCCTTTGTATGGACTGTTCCTGACACATATGGATTGTCTGCCCAGCGGAGATGGAGGTGAAGATAGCAATCAGGCTTGTGGGGTAAGAAGAAGACAGGTTTTTTTTAAAAAAAATGGTAACAATTACACTTTTATGACAATGAAAGCACAACTAGAGAGTAGCTTCAGTGATGCATGTCTTTTTAGAGAAAGAGAATGGCTTTTTCCCATGCAGCAAAAGTCCAGATTGAAACAGTAATCTAACTGAGCTGACAAGAGTCTCTGGTACTGTCTCTTTAGTCAGCTGTGGTTTCAGCAAAAATGTCTGCAAACTCAAAGAGGTTAGCATGAAATTACAGAAGAAAAAATTCCTGTGACAGCACATGTGCTTAGAAATTCTGAGTAAGAGCAACAAGTATTGCATGTCCCTTGTCCCAAGTTACTAGCTAAAATGATGATTAAAAAAAACTATTTGTACTGAAATTCCTTTTCTGGAAAACAGAGTCATATGCAAAATAACGTAATGACTTTCGGATACATTTGATCATCTCTCCTTGCTAATCAACTTCCTGCTTCCTGCTATTTGTACAGTGTCACCTAAAAGTCATTATCGCTCCGACCGACATTTACAGTAATCTGGCCATTAACTTCACCAGAAGCAGGCTGTCAAGAATGACTGGGAGCTGGTTCCATCATAGTTAGCATAAGTCTTTCCACTAGCTTCAGAGAGCTCTGGATCAAGCCCTGCAGGCTTGAACCATGTACTGCAGTCTTGAACTCAATCGCACCCCACTTCCAGCCTTCCATTCTGCTGTGTAGGGAGGGATAAAATATCTGGCAGTGACAGGAATAAGGGAATTTACTTTGCTGAGCAATGCAGAGTTCAAAGACCACAGGAGCAGAGAGCCAATGAGAAAAATACAGGGTTTTCAGTACAGCCTGACATATAAGAAAATATAATGGGTAGCTGGGACATGTAAACTAACTGAAATAACATCATGACAAAAACAACGGACTTTTTGATGGAATTAACCATGCGGTGTTTATTCCCAAGCAACTGTCAAGAATTCCCTTTAACAGGGTTATCTTGGTTTAAGATGAACAAAAATATGAAAGATGGAAACAGAAAAGGTATTGGTAAGCTGTACTTGTTTGATGAAGTGCCCCTTCTATCCAGACAGAAATGACTATTACAATTACTCTGAACTGTGTTTTGAGGCTGACACACAAGCAAAAAATGTCTTCTTTGTGTTACATCGGACTCTAAAATAAAGAATGCGGTGCTATAGACAGTCATGATGACTCATTCTAAAAGATAACTGGACTAACAGCTTGTGAAACCACTGTTCTTCTAGTGCAACTAAACTTGTCTCTCAGCTTAGCAGGTAAACTCAGCACAAAGCTCTTAGGCTGCCTAAACTACTGCACATCCTAGCATAGAAATAATTATTGTGCACTTTAGACAGAGGATAGGTTAAAAGAACCACTTACAGGTTTGCAGTTTGTTGGTTTACCATTCATATCAATGTCTGGAGGATTTAAAAAATCCCAGTCACGGCCTTTGTTGTAGGTTATTAGAGTTGTAACTTTCCCATCAATCTTCTGGTTGGCCAAAAAGACTCCTTTTACACCTCTGACCTAAAGCGTAAGTGAGAGATTGTTAGTGATTAGTACATACACATATTTTCAGCAGGATTATTCTTTATTAGCTGTTCTTTCGTGGCTCTGAACAGTATACTTCAGGTAGTTTCTCCAGCAGAAAAGTGAACGATACTGAAAAAAAGAAGGAAAGGGAAAAGAACAGGAAAGAGAGAAAAGGGGAAGGGGAGAATGATTGCTAACTGCTTTTTATTACTAAGTGTATTTAAAAGGATATATAGTTACCTCAATAGTAGAAATCCAAGCAAATTGCATGTTGTTCATAGAACTAAATGCAAAAGATTATGTTAGCATTGCCTGATAGTACACTACTGTTAAAATTGCTAATATACTTCTGCATTTTTTTAATATTCGCATCTTTAAAATGTTATACTGCAAATTACTTAAGCAATGTATAACTGTAACTTGACTTCTACACATGCGAACACATTTATACGCACACAAGTCTACACAGGATCGGGCCTTTTATCACTAATGTTAATATACCTCCCATGTGTCAAGGGTAGCGTACAAAGTGTGCTTCAGTATTTAAAGGTAAACAGAATATCTMTATTTTTTTTCTGAACCTATAAACACTACTTGATATATTGCTTATTATCATTAGCAATTTCAATTTGACTGTCAGTTTTTAGTTTTGCTCTATGGATTTTGTACTTTAGCATTTATTTTATTTATGTTTGCTTTCCTTGTATCGGGGCAAGAGCCTTAACCAGTATAAAACTCTACAGACCAACGTTTGTCCACTTTGATATATTTTTTAAATGTAGCTATTTATTCAATATCCTTTTTGTAGGATTATAATTTATGTGGCCTGCATATAAATAGTACCCAAATATATTAAAATCATGTAATATGGTAGAATCATAGAATCAGTAAGGTTGGAAGGGACCTCCGGAGATCATCTAGTCCAACCTCCCCGCTCAGCAGGGTCACCTACAGCATGGTAGACCCGGTTGCATCCAGGCGGGCATTGAAGATCTCCAGAGAAGGAGACTCCACAACCTCTCTGAGCAACCTGGTCCAGTGCTCCATCACTCTCACAGGGAAGAAATTCCCCCTCACGGTCAAGCGCAACTTCCTGTGCTTCAAATTCTGCCCATTGCCTCTTGTCCTGTCACACGGGACACCTGGAAAGAGTTTGTAATATAATCTAATATCTGACAAAAGAACTCTGAATTAGAAAGCAGAGTTGGCTTTTCTAGTAAATGCAGAGAGCTCACCTCAGGAAGAATGACTGAGGTTTAAATRCTCCTAGGCATTTAAAATGCTTCCACATCTAGCCTCCCTCCACCTGCTTAACCTCTGAAAGAAAGTTTACAGGTCCTCTCTTCTCTTGGGTGCATTTAGTTGTTTTCAAAATGATCCTTATTAGAAAACTATTATAACTCAGAGTGTCAAAGTTAATATGGACCACTTCAGAAGCATCATGGCAGTAATTGCACCTTAGTATGTTTAGTTCTAGCTCTAACATCAATCCTGCTGTCAACCTCAGTATTTAAACTGAACGGTACTCTAGGGATTTCTCTTTTTGTTTAATACAAATAAACAGGAAACTGAACTGCAAAAAAAAAAAAAAAAAAAGAAAAAAAAATCCATTTGAATCTTTCTGGTATTCTTTCATCTGATGACTCCCAATATGGTGTAAAGGAATACTGGAATATCTTAAAACTCGCTTGTGAGCACTCTGAGTCTACAAACGAATTACACCAGGCTTACGCCAGTTTTGTTCCAGAGGATAAAACAGAATCAGCTTCATGCTTTTACCAACGGCTGATTTTGCATTCTATACCTTCCATTATCGTTAGTGCTACTGCAGAGGCAAAATCAATAAAATAGCTGTCCTTGAGGATAACATGTACTTTATTACAGGCTGGTCAGTGTAATATCTACGCTAAAAAACCCTCTGTACAGTCTGTAGGAGGATGTAAATACCTTAGCTGTACTCAATTCTTCCGTCTTGTACCAGTCAAAAACTGTTACCTGTGAACTCAGCTAGCAAGGTATTCTTGCTATTAAAGTTTCCTACGTGTCTAAAGACTTGATTCTGAGCATATCCAGCTCATTCTTGACATTCATAAGCAGGCTCATGCACAGAAAAACTCTGAGTTGGTACTCTCCTCCACCTACTTTGTTTGCAAGACAATTTTGTGAAGACTTTCCATTACCCAGTTCTGACATACAGCCCTTCTTCCTTAAACCTCTTATACATGTGGCAAGCTTACTTGTCCAGGATGATGGAAGCTCAGAATCATCTCCAAGTCAAAAGTACTTGCAGCAATAAACTACTTTGCAGTGCAGGATAGAAAAAGGAAGTGGAGGAAAGAAATGAGGAAGCTGTGTGCATCTGTTTTGAAGCAATTTCATCTTGCTGGGGAATTATTACATATACTACCTTCCACAGATAGCACAACAATGAATATGACTTAAATGCCTAACAGTTCAAACACTTACTTGGAATGGTAGACTTGAGCTTCACTTTCTGTGTAAATATTTTTTTGCAGTGAACACAACATTAAATATTTAAAAAATAATTAGATCAGGAACTGTAACTGAAGTTTCCATCTTCATTTGTGGATGGCCTAAACACTCAGTGATGCATCATGAGTATTTGTATCTCCTCTCTCTCTCTCCCTCCCTCTCATTCTTGTTTAATGAATATTTAATCATTCAATTGGAGACAGGCTTAGAATGTTCTCCTCTCCCACTCCCATCCCTATCCTAACCAACTTCTAGGGTAACCTCTCATCTCCAGAATATGGGAGGTATGAATTTCAATCCCATCAGGCACGGAAAGGCCACAAAAAAAATTTCTTCCGATGTCCCAGTTAACTACGCTCCTGCTGCTTTAAAAGACAAAAGCTGGCCAGTACTGCCTTCGGTAGCTGTATTTTGAATGAATGGCCTAACTCCTGATAGAAATAAGTTTGTAGGCAGTTATCTTTAGATAAATTTCAGAACTATTATGCTTGGAATGGTGCATTTGCCTAATATCAATCATRAAAAATAACTAATATAAAAAGTTTAAAGAGTGGCAGCTTTAAAACACCCAACCCTGTGCAGCATTTTCTAGTTCAACAGTCCTATGATCTATGCGAATTCACATCTGGCTTTTTCTGTAAATATCATAACGCCTACACGTCAAAGTTGCTTTTTGGATTCTGTTGTGATGCCAATGCACCAAATCCGACTCAAGTCATTATGATAAAATTCGGTTATTAGTACCTTCCTGCAAAGAAGGGAGAAGATTCACATAGCAAAYAGACTGCTGTGCAAAAGAACGCTTTTAAACACTGTGGAGTGTCCATCTACTTTGAGTAGTCCAGTAGTTACCTAAGACACATGAACATGAAAAAATTCAAAAGGGTTTTCTGTATGACTTTCTTTGGATTTTTGGATTAGCTCTTGAAACGCTTATTTTTTAAAATAATTCAGTGGTTAGTTGTTCCCCAATATTAAAAAAAAAACTTAGTACCCTATACACCTACTTTCTAAATAGGTTTTCTATTTTTCTATTATGTATTCTGTAGCTCATTAATTACTGCATTGTTCAGTTTGTTCTTAGTAACTGTTGAGTAACATTTTGTCCTGGTTGATGCAAAGTGGTAGTGTTCAGATGGCCCCTCAGAAATACAGAAAAAAATCAGCTATACAATATGAGTTTGCAATTATGACTTAAACATGTAAGATCTGTGGTTTGGGGGAAAAAAGTAAGGATGAAAAATAAGTACTGTAACTTGTGTAGCTCTTACCCACATAGGGAATCATAATAGGATCAGATATAGAA
This sequence comes from Rhea americana, assembly GCF_003343005.1. Classification (NCBI taxonomy): domain Eukaryota; kingdom Metazoa; phylum Chordata; class Aves; order Rheiformes; family Rheidae; genus Rhea; species Rhea americana. The sequence continues at coordinate 3,139,262 of NW_028186424.1, read as the reverse complement.
CTGATATGTTCATTTTGAAAACATGTGAATCAGATTTGTGACCGGTTAATACCAGCAGCGCTTGATACAGATCTCAAGACTATGCTCCTTTTGGACTGTCATTTAATACCTTAGTTTTCTTTTTCTTTCCTTCTTTAAAGCACACATTTTGAGAATTATTCCCCATTCACATACGCAGCAAGATCAGAAAAGAAATACAGTGCAAAAGAGATAAAGCATATAAAAGTGAATGAATGCAGACAGGTGGAAGCCTACAAAAGATTTTATAACAAATGCTTCAGTAAAAGATGAAATGAGGTCAGCAAAAGATAATGAAGACCAACAGTGCAAACTTTAAGCAGAACTCTGCATTGATTGAAAGAGAAATTCTCAAATCCATTGAGGATTTTCTCTGTGTTGTGTTGAAGATTCGTCTTCCAAATATGAGATACTTGCATTACCCAGAGAGAAATCCCAGACTAGACCCAAAAAAATGCTATCTCCAAGGACTGTAACATGTCTTATCTTTATTAGCTATTTTGTACAGTGTAAATAAATCATACCTTACTTACTAGATATGAGTACGTGATCACATTCCAGTCAGGAAGATGAACAATAATTATTTACCCTACAAGCTATCTGAAAGCTATAGGCTTCTCAATATAAACAAATAAAATTGTCCACTTACAGTGTAAATCTATTCCAAAAACCAGCTCCAAAGAAATGGAATTGTGTGGCTCCATGTCTACTGTCTTTCTATTACTCTTTATTATATGCACATTGTCTTTTTAATGCAGCCCTACAAATTAATTCAATGTATGCCCATACACAATAACCTAGGATCTCTCCCTCTCTTTCATTATCAAATCTGCCCTCAGTAACATTTTGAAATTCTTAAATAATTAATGAAACTGAATTAAGTATTTAACTCTGTCGATAAAAGAACAGCTGGGGTGGCATCCCTGCACAACCTAATTGAGACATGCTCCAGTTGATGCATGGAGAAGACATTTGCAGCTGATTCTTTTAGCTCTGCATCCTGCAGGTGTGACTAGGAGCAAAAGCAGCAAAATGAAGCTCTCTTTTAAATCACCCTGTATAGGTTTGCTCATTAAGAAGCTGTCTCATTTCTAAATAAAGAAAATCTAGATAATGATCTGTGCATGCACTGGTAATGATACACTTGTCTCCTTTACTACAGCCTATTCAAAAAGAAAAACCTAAACAAAGATGGATAACACGAGGGGGAAAAAAACACCATCACATTCTCATCTCTAAGTATGACTTATATCTAGAATTACTATGAATATTTTCCAAAGAAGTCTGTTGCAAATAGATTTTTTTTTCAACTAATAGCATTTATATTGGAGTGTAAAAATGGCCAAGTTAGTTAGATCAGTCCACACAGTTTAATGTCCTGTCTGTGATAATGGCCAGTACTAGAAAGAACAAAAACAGGACAAATATCTACCCAATTACATTTAAATGTCATCATCAACAGGAACGGAACTGATGACTGTTTGTGTCATCCTTCAAAAATGCTCTGTTCTTTAATGTCTTATTTTGACAAATGCATTAAGTTTACAACCCAAGACAGAACTGATTATAGGAGAAAGAGTCTCGTAGCAAATACTAGTGGCATAAAACACTTACTGAAAGCAAGTGGACCTGCTGTCCAATAAAAATCTAATTTTGTTGGTTTTTCACTTGTCAAAGCTGACACACACAATCCAGCACGAGGCTCACAGGATTTTTATTTATGATCCTACTGGCTAGAAATGACCTAATCTAAGTCAGGAAGTGCATTAGTGAGTCACCTACAAGCAAAAAGCTGTACATAGGCAGTTGCCTAACTTCTTACTTCATCTGTAACACGTTGTGCTGTCAACTTCATTTTTCAATACCTAAAATCCCAAATCAAACAAAACCCCCTCCACCAACCCTGTTTTTGCACATCCTTGGAACGCTATACCACAAATTTAGTTCTCAAAACCCACAGCGCATTAGTATGAAAAGAAAGAAAATTATAAATAGTAATGAAAACTATGAAGAAGAGAGCCATGTCTTTTTATATTAAAGATAACTGTAAAAAATTGCTAATATAAAAATCCACACATATTGCACACTGGAACAGACAAAAAGGGAAGAGGGCTTCTGAACAGCATCCTACCTCGAGAATATCTATCAGGACATTCTCTTCTGGTTGTTTTGTGCTCCGGACATTCTCTAGCAGGAGGGAGTAGTAAACACCTTGTGGATCCGACTGGTACAGGTTGTATGTGTCTGTCTGGTACCACTCTTGAACAGCCACAAATACCTGGTTTTCATCTGTACTGATTATCTGTAAATCCTGTAGAAAAATAAGATACAAAATGACTCATTTTCCCATCACCTCTCTTTTGCAATAATAACCTGGCCAGGAGTACCAGAGGAAAAAAAATATCTACTTGAAAGTTCAGTGACAGTAATCTCTCAACCTAATACTAACAAACACACTGTATCTCACCACTCCAAAATGGCCAGTCACTGCCTTCTGGCTACAGATTATCATAGGGAATGCAAACTAGAATAATGAAGATCAAAAATCACGAAATGTGTGAAGACTGTTCTGCTTCGGCTTTTCTGAGAGTCAAATTATTGAAGGAAATTCACAGTTAGTGGGTTTCAACATAAAAAGCTGCTGTCAATTTTGGCAATTTCATAAGAGGATAAGAGTGAAAAGGAAAAAAATATATAGTAAATTATTTTCCAAGATCTAGATGAGAGTCAAGGAAAAATCTGTATGTTCTGAAACATGATAAACAAAGAAAACAATCTAAAAATAATCTACAAGTACCTAAAGAAATAAGAACTACTTTGGCCAGAGTTCTTTTAGTTTTCCCAGATCCTTCACACCAAACTATTTAGAGAAAAAATGCACAACTGAGGAAAACAATTTAACACTAATATTAAACAGAAGAAATAGAACAGGAAGTATCTTAGTAAACAGAAAATAGGATATGAATTTGCAATAGCATAGGGCAACAGAAAGGTGAATATTAGGTCTACATTAAAAGAAGTTTGATTCTTTCAATCTAATTGCTAAATAGTGACTGTTCTAGCACAGGAATGCCAGCAAAACACTACAGTTGATCCCAGAAGGTTCTGTAAAAAGATTATTAAATGTACAGAATTTTTCATCTGCTGCCTTAAATCAAGTTGATATGTGCCTAGGCAATCCATATTATACCACACTGAACACTGAGGTTGCCTTTTCTGTTACATCCTTAAAATAGTTTATCCAATAAATTATCCAATAAACAGAGATGGAAGTGCGAGAGTCAAATGAAGAAGTAAAGAAGGGTAAACAGTACCTTTTTCTTTTTTTCAAAGTGGAAAAGCTGTAGAAAATCCTTACTCTCCTGTGTTGCTAGAGCTGTTAGCAAGCTTTCAGCAAAATTATCAACTATGTTATTAAAATAAAACACTTACATGGTGCTATAAAAAATGCAAAGCTTTCTTGCACTTTCCCAAGTATTTAGAATCTAAACAAGACTTAAAGAGCGAATGCAAAATGACTCATAGGATAGACCTGCAAAGAAGAGAGGCAACTGATAATATACAAGGACGTTTCAACGAACAATCGTAAAGAAGGAAAAGTAAGACAAGCAGCAAGACTGCTGTAAGACAAAAGAGTTCGCGGGAATAAAGCCACAAAACTGAGTCTTCACTAATGTAACTCTGCTGCCTTCTATAGAGTTATTTCGGATTACTTTGGTGTAAAGAGAAAAGAATCTAACATTTATCAAGAGAAGGMTAAACAGTGGGGTCAGGCTGCAGTGGCTATATGAGGTGGCACTTTGGCACAGGCAGAGACAGGCCAGGAGCAGACACAGTTCTCATTCCTCAGGGTGTGACGGGAGGCAGATGCAGAGCATTCCTACGGGACAGTGTGGAAGCAATGAAGAAAAGCCAAACTGTGTGGTGCAGAAGAGCAGGAAGAAATTTGGACAGACTAGAGGGAAYAGGTGAAAGGAGGATGGGTTAGACCGCAGAAGTTATCTGTAACAAGTGAGAGCTTATTTCTCTCTTGGATCTAATTGTTACTAAGTGTACATGTGTTTGACACCCTATTTTTTTTTTGAGGCAAGAACCTCACAGATCCTGATTTTAGCAATTAAAATTGCCTTCCAGTTTCCTTGAACTTTCTTTCATTCAGAGTTTATACTTTCAGACTTCCAGTTCAGCCTTATCACTGTCGCTTTTAACAGTGATTCTCTTTTTTGTTTCCCTAAAGAAGCAAAGGTCCTTTAGTTAGACTGCCTTGCAGTAATCCTGCAGAACCCTTTCTGCCCACAGTCGTGACAAAATCCTCTGAGAAAATTAATTGTTGAAGTAAGGAAAGCTGTAAATTTCATGCCCAATTCTTAAACATTCTTTAAACTTCCGAATGATACAGTCTGTCTAAATTCAGCTAAAACAAAGCTATACTAAAACTCTTTCACTTGCATGCCACTCTCTTACCATTCCCATGCTGGCAAATTGTAATTAAAAAGAAGAAGAAACTGATCAACCAATACAGAAGTCCAGTTATCCAATACAGAAGCCCAGCTCAACAGCTGATAACCAACTGAGGAAGACACAATGCCAATGAAAACTGCTAGACAAAACTTAAAGTCACTAAAGAGTTAACTAGTAAGTAAAACACCCGAGAGAGAAGAAAAATCTTGATTCAGGGAATGCGATTTTTTATTGCTTTATCTAATTCATGGTCACAGATACTACCTTAGGCTCTAATCTCTGCAGATTCCTTAGGCAAGGTATTCATTCCTTGATTATTTCACACTTGGATTATCATAATCACCTTCACGCTGGACCTCCTGTTTACTCTCTCCACATTCTGCAGGATGTTCAAAGCCCTGCTGATCACTTACTTCTTTTAGTAAGCTGGCTATTCACATACTATTTTCTCAAATTCATTGACAAGCATCTGCTTGGCTAATTTTAGAGCTCCTCGGGATTTGGAAAATTCTTTATCATCACTAATTAGATTTTTGTTTACGTCCAGGATGCCTTTTTATGTTCACACAATATTTGTGTACATAGCCTTTTCTTTCCTTTCTATGTTCAAATGAGAGAGTTCCTGCACTTTCAGGTGCCCTAAGGCAGAATCTTCCTCCAGGTTTGCCACATCAACCATGCCATTTCATCTAATGAAATTTCTCCATGGATATCCTTTCTCTCATCTCTACCACTTTAGCTTTGTTCTGTCCATTCTGCCGTGTTCCTTCTGACACCCTATGTCTTGCTAACCCAAACATCCATACATCCAATCTCTTGCCATTTTCACTTCTCTCTCTCCTTTTTGTAATTTGTTTGTGAAGCTCACTAACAGCAACCTATATCAGAAACAAACCATCATTCCCCAATACAATCCCTAAGGTCAGCCAGCCAATTTTCTCTTTGCTTTGTCGCATCTTTTTAGGTTGCAAGGTCTTGTACAGCTCTGAGAATACTACATGTACTGCTAGTGGTATTGTCCAAAGCTCCTTTTCTTTACTTCTAAGACTCTGTGAAACTTCTCAGTTCTGTTTCCTACAATGCTTCTTAAGCACTATGTTCTGTAAATTCCTTTGTCATAACGTTGCCTTCGCTCTCCTCTCTATACTGGCTGTTGTTACACCAAGCACAGATTCTGTACGATCATCACTAAAAATCTATGGAGCTATTCATAGGTCCAGATCAGTGGCTTTCAACCCAGGACCAGGGACAGGCCTACAGAGCAACACAGAAGTCTGTGAAGTGCTCTAAAATCCACAATGTAAACAAGTCCATAGGCCTGTTTGTCTATGTATGTATGACAGAAGACACAAAACAGCTTTCAAATATGTAATGAGCTGCCCAAGGCAAAGGGAATAAACTGTCCTCTATGTCTATTGGGAATTTAATACTCTGTGTGAATCACAGCTAAGAAGATCTAGGTCAGACATCAGAAAATCCTTCTACGGTAACGGCTGGTCATAAACACCGAGGATAAATTGCTTTGGGAGATAAAATAATCTTTATCCTTGGGAGCTGTTAAGAGTATGTTAGACAAACATCTGTGAGGACTGGTTTAAGGCAGATGACCATACTTTGGAAAAGGACATCTCAAGATCCATTCCATGACTATTGTCTGTGACCCTGTAAAAATGGGGAAAAATAAAAGCACTGCTTAATGAGCTTTCTTGAAATTTTGCAGGTGCATCTAGCAATGTCACTAAAAATAACAGTATTTTTTAAAATGTAAAAGCTGTAACTTCTTAACTATACTACAGAAAGTATGAAATTTCTAGACAAATACAAATTTCAAATTGATCATAGAATTAGAATTAACAGCAACCAGAATTAAGGTTTTGAATCAGAATTCCTTCTATACAAAATGCTAAACAATCCTGCAAGTGATCAAAGACTGCATATTAAAAACCGATATTAAACAAGGCATCTAATGACAGGTCATACCACTTCTGTTCTCTCAGTGACTTCTAAGCTAATTCGTATCTGACATCAATAGCAGAGAACATAATAATTCAAACAAACACTAAGACAGCTTCAAAGCAATACCAGAAATAGTTGGGTAAAATCCTGCCAAAAGATAGGAATTTCCTTGAAGTTACACTCATCACATGGATAGACTGGTCTACTAAACAAAACAAATGAGTCTGAAGTGCCTGTGTTACAGTGTGCTCCTTCCTCCTCACCAAACCTGATGTGTTCTTCCACCTTGCAACCTGACCTCTCCATAAACAGCACATAGCCAAGAGCTAACCAAGCATGCGCCCATGCAAATGTGGCTGGTATGCAAATATGACCATGAGTTAAACATCTTACTCCATTAATAGAAGGCAGCCCAGAGCCCATTGAGCTCTCCCGCACAGTAGCAGGCTGCACAGCAGAATCTCCCCTTGAGCAAGAACACCTCTCAAGGTTACCTGTCAAGGTTGAGAGATCCCTTACCTGTGACAGATCCTTGGTAAGCGACTAATAGCACACAGACTTTGCTAAATTGCATCTCTGATTGACTGTGCTCATAATCCTTTAGACATAAGCCGTTGACCAAGTCTGGGACTAAGATTGGATCCAGCCGCACCCAGACTCCTCTGAGGAGGAGTTTGGGAAGCAAAGGGGTCCCCTCCGAACCTCACAATTCAATGGGCAGGTCTCGACAATTTTGTCAACCTTTCCCTCCAAGCTGTAAATAACCAAGTATACCTTGTCATTGAATCTTGTTAAACTTTCTTACCATAGAACTTTGTTAAATCACTATCTTATCTCAATAAAACATATTGCTGCTTCTCTCTTATGAGTGAAGTGCATCACTCACCCATGACAGCACGCATATGATGCTGAAAGAACTGTGCACAGTCGACCATGAAATGGAGAGCAAGCATCCAAGAAACTCCTCCAGCATGTGGCGAGTAAGGATCAGATTTTCCTAACAATATCCATACTGCCCCAGAATTATTTGTTGACTTTCAACAGGGAGGTACTAACATGATCACTCTAACATCTTCCCAAAATTATGTGCTTTTAATGAAGGTAAATCTGTTTTCACAGAAGTCTGAATGAACACCAGATCTAAAGTCAAAATCTGCCAAGAAGTCCAAGAGCATAAACAGTTGAGACAGTTTTCATTTTTGGAGGTGACGTTTGCAGTGAGGAAGGAAAGAGAACCTTATTGTTTCCACTTTATACCATCCCATATCATCTACACATAGTAACTCAGATGCCTATAAACCTGTTAATACCTTTTAGAATTTTATATTCAAGAAACACGCAATCTGGTTTGCTATATTACTAACTGTGATAAGAAACCCTATAACACAAACATAGGATTATACCCAGAATACACAAGAATATGAAAGATGACAAGGATCACATAGCAAGCCAATGATCCCTTGTGCGGGCAAAACGTGCTGATGAACTAGAAAATGCCATCAAATAAAAACAGGATCCATGATAGTCTGTGTAATGTTACACAGGCAGAACCGTGGAGCTTTAGAAAAAAAGACGAATACAAAAGAAACTCAAATTCCTGCTTTTCAAATTGTACAATATTCAAGCCAATGTCATAACTTTTCCCGCTTTCAATCTTTTAATGCTTAGGTTTGGCAATGTGTTAACCTGAAGCAAGTGATAAGTTAAACAGAGAATTACCAGGAGTAAATGTATCACAAGTGCAACATATGTAAGCACTCAGAATTGTGTAGTATCAGCCTTGACCTCCAGATGCACCACATTTATACCCCTATAATCTCTTAAGTACAAGCAAGGTAACTGGATGGCATATATCCCAAAGATAATCTCCCTAATCTTCTTTGCCTGGCTGAGTAAAATGGTGCAAAGGGAGAAATCAATAACAAGTTACACCGTGAAGAAAAGAACAACTCCCTGAACCCACCTCAAATGGATTTGTAAGACTGGGGAGCCATTCAGACAGGCAGCTGCTACATTGGCTCACTTGCTATTTCTGTGACGCTTCCCAGGGAAGGAATACTTCTACTGCATCAAATATACTACTATTTATATTTATATTTTACTTCTCTTTACTCCTTTTCAATAGGCACTCCAATGGCCTTTTAGAAGGATGAAGTAGTAGTCCTGCTTCAGCTGCAAACTGCTCTTCTGCCTAACATAGACTAACAAACTCAGCCTAAGCATCCATTGAGTGATGGGTGGCAGAGGTGGTGAAGTGACTACCCATGCAGAGAAACAATTCTTGGGAGATTAAGAGCCTAGCTAAATGAGTTTTTGTATTCTCACTAATTAGTAATCAAACCATCATACAGCCAAGGCTTCAAGAAAATATGGTGTGATGAAAAAAAGGCTACATGAATCTTTCCTGTCATTTCTACTGTTAATGAATGGACCTATTTAAGGAGTCCTTGAAAAAGTTACAGTCAGAGGGAGCTTGACAGAGAAGAAAATATATTCTTCAAAAGATTGATGATTATTTAGGGAAAAGGAGTAAAACTGTTAAAAAAAATAATTTTAGCAGTGTCATACCTATTACTGAATGATGCAGGTAAGTGTGGAAGAAAACTTACGGTTAAAAGTGATGCATATCTCAGACTGATGCACAGAAGACCTGGGCTTTTCAGAGCCCCTCAGAAGAGTCAGTCTCAGCTGCAAAAGCTGATTGCAAGAGATGCTACTTTGTAAAGACATAGTTGTTTGCTTGTGACAATAGCTTTTCAGCAAACAACACATCAGAAGAGTTTAACTTTGTGTTCTGAACTTACTTTTAGCTTCAGGAATAAGCTTCAGTCTAAGCTTCTGTTGACAGAAGAGCACTAGGTGCTACTCAAATAAATAGACTATAAAGAGTTCATAAAAAGTGTGTACAAAGAGTTCATAAAAAGCATGAGAGATTCATATTACCATGAATATATTAAATACATTCAGCTATTTCTAAGGCAAAGGGATTTTTTTCTTCTTTTCATTTCTCCCCTGTATTCTCTTCTACCTCAGTAATCTAAAAAATTGTACATTATTGCCTATTTCACAAGATAGAAAAGATACACAGAGATCGTGATAGATTAAAAGAAGGTTTTTCCACACCACATGTTTTCAGAACTAAACATTTTACTTTCTGAATTGCAGTGGGACGGAACAGCTATTGTAGCTCTGCCATTATTAAATTTTTGTAGCTGGGATAAACAAATGCAGAATCAACGAATGCCTTGTATCAGTTCATAAAAGCCTACCATTACCAATTGATACATATCAGTTGATTTATCAGAGTTGGGCTGAATAATTATTTATTCAGAACTGTGACAGTAAAACTAACATGATTTCTAGGATATTTTTGGTTTGGTCAACATCTTTTGTTAACGTGTTGTTAGCAGCACATGGTGCTTAACCTATCAGAATGAGCTAGTTCCCAGTTTTATAATCAGTCACATTATAGTAAGATTTAAAATCTCTAATAAGGAGTAGAACCTAATGTAATCCTTCTTCTCCAAACCATACTTCTCTAAGAGAGGTGAATCTGAGCTGCAAGGAACTTGTATGCAAAGATATGCAACAACTCTCCTGATGGGGCTACAACTCACAACCCTCAGCACAACTGTCCCCCAGAGAAGCTGACGCTGAAGCCCCTGTTCTGAGTTGAAAATGACCCAGCAGGGCCTGTGGAGGCCAATATCTCTGTATTTCCCTGGACCACACCTGCATGACTAGTCAGCCACCTCACAACACAAACGTAATCCTGTTGCTCTCGGCTATGAGAAGGATTTGGTATTAATTTCCTAGAAATTATTCACCTCTGTTCTAGCTTTAGCATCAGAGAACAAGCAATTTCTATAAAATAGAATATAGGCTCTGCATAATATCCAACTTAGCTTAAAACAATAGCTCCAAATTTCCTGTACTTTTAGGGAGAGCATACTGCCAACCTCTAACATTGACCTTACCAACCTCTGTTACCACTCTGACTGGCAGCAGTCAACATATGAGCTCTGTGATTCAAATTCAAAGGACTGTCAGTAAACAAACATGCTAAAGAAAGATCTCTATACAGCAGGGAAAAGACCTAAAAGAAAAATCTGATTTCTGCTCATTAGATGGCCACCACCGGCTCTGTTCTCTGTATATAAATATGTAGCTCCAATGTGCTACAAAAAGGTGATCTAAGTGGCACCATGGAGCTGGAGCCTAAAAGACATGATTAACAAAATGACACTCAGTAAAAGTAAAGTTTGGCTAGAAGCTGCTTTTAGCTATGCAGTCAGCTTTTTATTCACAAGCAAGGAGGCCCTGAAATATTCCAAATACATATATACAAACATATATCCTTCTCTAGGATTTTACTTTGGGGTGTATTTGGACAAATTCAAATCAAAACCCAAACACAAACATAAACAATATTTAAAAAATTGAATAWTTTTCTGTAGCTTTTTAGCTTCTCTGTGGCTGAAGAAAAACATCAAATAACTTTTTTAATTACTCATTTTTAAAATATTTATTCCATCTTCATTAATAAAATCAGAGTGAAACACAGCTGTACTGAGAAAGAATAATACCTGAAGTGCCCAGTATTGTTTCCTCAGGCTAGGGCTTGGTGATCCAGCATACCTCTCCTAATGTTATTAGAGAGATCTTTGACCAGCCTGTAGTATTTTCTGCCTTGTCCACTGTTTTCCATTGCCTGTACAAACTCTGGCCCGTGACACGCAACATTTTGCAGAGACCACTTGGAAAGAGATTTTTTCAGGCCTCATTCCATTCTCTTGAGAAAAAGAAATAAAGCCTATTTTAGACCTGCTTAATCTCCTGGTTAGGCAGAATTGACTATTTACAAAAACTGAAACTCAGTTAGGTATTTCAAAAAGCTTGTAATTTTGTTTAAAAAAAAACTTTAAGAAAATTCCTTGTAAATTCTTTCATTATGTTTATCTCCTACCACCATACATGTAGCAACTCAATGTCATGTGTCCTCAAAGCACTGTTGATATGCCAGTGCCTTTGCTGATATTCCATTTCTTTGCAAAATTTCATCAGTAATTTGCTCATATTAATCTTTCCCTTCTGTTCAAATTGGATTGGAATATGCATTTTTACGGCACTGTGATGAGTCTCATTGAAATATGGTGGGATCAAAAAATTTCAGAGAGCTGTGCTCTTATTTATTTCATATTCAGTATCTAAAATATAATGTAAAGGGTAGCAAATCACTTTTAAGAATATATCTTTTACAGAAAGGTTAAAATCTCTCATATTCACTACTGTTCTAATGAATGTCTGGCTTCCAGGCCCTCTTAGTGAAATTTTCAGCTCTGTTGTGTGCAGATACCAAAGAAACTTTTCTTGGAGGCATCATCAAAATGCTAAGGAGATGCAGTTTGTTTCGTTCCACTTACTGGGTACTGCCTGAACTAGAATCAACACAAAAACATCCTTTTCCAAATTACACAGTCATCCTGTTCCTAGCTAGCTATTGACTCCATCCAAAATGAAACCATTAACTTCTAATTTATTTATTCAGTCAAGCCTGGAGTTAATCTGCTTAGCAGGGAAAAAAGACAAATAAACAAAAACTGTATTTTCCAAGACAAAGAATTTAGCATGCAGCATTATTTCAAATAATCTAGACTACATATGACAGAAATATGTGAGTTACGCCACATACTTTTTGAATATGTCAGAAATGTTGTATTAACATGCACTCAGTAAGATCCCAATACCCAATAAACTGAGCACCACTTGTAGATTAATGGATTTTAAAGCTAGAAGATTAGTAGACGTCTAGTATTTTGCTCTCTGGTATCTTTCTATCCAGTGAATTCCCAACAATTATTTCTGCCTTATTATAAGATGTAGGATGAGCAAATAATGTATGTATGATTATAGCAAATCTTTCAGAAAGGCACTCAGTTATGATTTGTAAGCTTCAAAAAGTAGAGTATCTATCACTTTCCTTGGCACTTTTTTGAATGTTTAATCAACAAGAAGTTATGCTGAGTTTCTGATCTGAATGTGTCTGGATTCAGCTCCCAGCTATGGGTCTGTCTTTCTCAATTGAAGGTTTTTTAAGAACTAGTATTCTATCTGCACAGGGAGGCTTCTTTACTACAGTCAAGCTGCCTCCTGATCTTTCTTTTCGAAAAACAAATTATACTTTTTTGCAGAATTATTTTTCACTTAGATTGCTGCTCTGATCTGGTTTATAGTGTTGTTCCACGAGCACAACAGAGGTCATAGGAAATTGTAAAAGAGTGGTAGAAAAGAATGACAGCAACCAATTTCTTAAATTTGTTTTGTGACCAAGAAAAGTTACATGGGATAGATCTCTAAGTCCTATACTGTTTGCCTTGTCTCCAGTCCTCAAATGATGCTTGCTCCTGTTCTTCACAACTGATGCAAGTTTATCTATTTTAAATATGGATGCCTACGAGAACTGGAGAGCAATCTTYAGTTCTGAGCTCCAAAGGCCTCCATTTATTGTGATGTGTCAGATAGCTACATCTCAACCCAAATAACATCTYTTATTAATATAGTGCTACTGTGCAATCAATATTTAAATCAGAGTGGTCCGTGTGTTTAAGGAGGTAGTATACATCCTATTTCCTATAAATAATTCACTTTCCTAAATGCTTGAAGCACTCATCCACATACGCGATATTAACTAATATCTATCTTCTAATCACAACACTTTATGCTAGGGACTACCACCACCACCCAGGCCAAATGCAGCAGATCGATGTGAATGAGACTGAAACYGCAATGGAAAGGTACAGATTCTTGCACAGGCCATCCAGAAGTGAAAGGAAGAAACGCCCACTGAAATACTGATTTGGGTATTGTGAAAGAAAGAAAATAAATAATTAAACACTTGGGAAACACCTTTCTTCTCTCTTCCCCAGGCTCAGCTTCAACAAAACACCTCTCCTCYGCCCTTCCTAGTTGCAACTCCCTTGCTTTTGCTGTGCGTTAACTCGATCCCTCCAGCTCCTGCAGTGAGTTGACAGGCAGTGCAGGAAGCTGGGGTGGTCTGYGTAATGGTTCCTGTGTGCGGCTCCCTTACTTGTTTTCTTCTGCCCCGGCGCGGGTTGCCCTGGGCGGCAGCCCCCCGAGGGTGCCTCCTTCCAAAAGCACATCTCCAGTAGCCTTCTCACATGTCTCCTTCCTTTCCTTGCTGAGGCTGCTGCTCTTTCTTCAGCATGTTTGAGCAGGGGGTCCTGGCGCACCGCCGGCCGTTTCCCGCCGTTCCGGAGCCGGCTGGAACTGGCCGGAGCCGGCTGCGGCCGGCCGGAGCGGTTCACGGCCTCCTCCCGCTCGGGGYCCCTGGGAGCCGCTGCTGCTGCAGCCCTGCCGCTCATGCCCAGCACAAAAGCACCGACTCCCTAATTCCTACTCTGTTCCCGCGAAATTAATGATTAAACCCATACGTATCTGCATATGATACAGATCCCCTTTATTTTCATGTTTAGGGTTTTATATTCTCTTGTGGTTTTTCTAGCTACAAATTCCCTCAAGAGACCATAAAGGCTGCTTTAGAGGGCTTATAAACACTGAAATAATTACGTGGATGGGTTAATACATTTGCTTGTCCTTGGTTAAACATTTCTGGGCAAAACAAGCAAATAAATAAATATGTAGCTATTTGCATAATGCTGCTGGGAACATACAGATATTTCAGATTCTTGTTCAAATAGTATCTCAGGATTTGACTTCAAGTTTTTTTTTTTTTTTTTTTTTTAATGTGCTATATAGTGTCTGAGGATTTGATTTCAGTTTTTTTTTTTTTTAGATTCTTAAAAATAGAAGATCTCAGACTACAATTTAGATAAAAGAAACAACAAAGGTGAAAAAACAACATTAAACACGTTCTTTGCTTTATAACAAGAAAACAAGGACGTACTCAACTGCCCTTCATTAGCAAAACAGTGACTTAAACCAGCGCAGTTAAAACATGCGCAGACAAAAGGTCTCAGGCACTTCTGCAAGCCAGAGTCGCAGGACGGCAGGAAACGCGGTCGCGGGGACCTCAGGAGGTCTCAGTGCAGGGTCGCACCGGTTCCGCGGGCTTACGGCAGGTCCGTCTTTGGCACCCCAAGTCTCTGCTCCTAAGGACTGCAGGAGCCTCCCAGCTATACATAAAGTGATGGAACAGATTCGTCAAGGAAACTGAGCACCATCAACCCGCAAAATTTGCTTACATGCCTTTCGTGGTTGTATCAGAAAGCGCCGTATTAATTAAAATTAATTAAAAAGTAATTGACTCTTGAAAGAAAACTCGCTCAATATTGTCACATTGCCATTGCAATGCCATTTCGTGGAAGCAAGGCTTGAAACAAGAGTGTGAGGACATACCCCAAGTGAAACTCAGAAATCTTTATAAAATCGTGATTTCAGAATAATGAGGCTTTAAAAAGGCAAAGAAAAAATCTGACTTAAGTAAGAAGCTGAATAATAAAAATATACGGAAAAATGTATTGCGCATACTTACTTTTGGCAGTGCATATTTCGGTAATTTCATCTGCACAAAGCCGTTTCGACGGTAAGATACATAATACTTGGTCCTATTTGCTGTTGTTGTCTATAGAAAGGAAAAACAGAACACTGTGATGTCAAACCTAAGGAGTCTGTAATGGCAGAAATCTTTTTTTTTTTTTTTGAAATTGCAGTTTAAATACACATCTATTGCTTCTATTGCATGCTATTAATTTACCGTTTACGCTTAAGAGAATAAACAGAAAGTTGTGAGAAAATAGACTCCAAATAGATTCAAACTCCTTTGTTCTCCTCCGCTTAAGAAGAAAAAGGAATTTATCTTCTTCCTTTTCCATTTCGGCAGTCTTGGATGATACCTGAGACATTAGCATCTCGCCATCTCAGCCCCTCTTGCTATCTCTGTACACTCGCCCCAAGCAGCCTCTCACATTTCTGCCGTTTCATGGAAACCTGGGCCGAAGTGCCCCATAGGTAGGAAGGGGTAGAAAGAGTACATGCCAGCAGCAAATACTAGGTACTTCAAGAGCAAGTGGTATCCAACAGCGCTGTTCAAAGCCAAACGTAAAAGGCTGAGTAAGTCACGCTAAGATTTATGCACTGCATTATGAATCACCATTTRGCTAATATTGTCTACACAGAATAAAACATTTCCCAGTGAAAGTCCTTGGCATATAGCATGAAAGAAGATGATGCAATTCTAACACCACTAGTCAAACAGCTAGTTTGAAAATTAATTAAATGTCCTGAAGACAATTCCATGCTGATATAGAGGGTTAAAAAACATATTTCATCTGCTTTCTTGTGTGTGCAACCAAAGATAAGATTAGGCCTTATGTAAAATACCTGGAGTTCTCTGAAGATTTTCATCTTCCAAAGAAAGCCAAACAGAAACATGCATTAAAGGAACAGCAGCAGAGATATTATCCATTAGCACCTTTCTCCCTGTGTTACAGCAGATACACTGGTAACTTAAAGACTTGTATCTTAGTCACTAAAAAATCAATGCAAATACTGTTCCAAAGTAGCAAAAGGAAGATTCCAAATAAGGACTGATGAAAATGCTCCAGTGATGGTCTCCCTAGGTTTTTCCAGTCACAGACAAAACACCAAAATATGTGCTGGTATAACTCGGCACATCTCCAACTAGGCCTCTGGAGTACCATCAAGTAAAACTAGTTTTAAGCTTTAATTAATAATATTTCACATCTCTTTCAAACATCTTTTCTTTTCTGGGAGATCTGCTAGGTATCAGCTATTTAGCCATTTTCACTAGGTTGATAAAAGATGGCTGCTTTACAGGAATGGCCTGATCAAAAAAGAAAATGGAAAAAAAACGCACACAATTTCTTCTGTGGTTGTTACCATGACGAATCAGTTTTTGGAATAGAAGCACAAACAGACTAATCTCCTTACTTTGACTTAGAAAATTTATTTAGACTCCTATCCCAGTCTCACTGCTTTTTTCCTGAACTGCCAAAGGTGGAATGATTCATCTATGGAAGGCTCAGACTTTTTATTAATCACAACCACATGTATTGAATAATTATTCAGAGTTTCTTTTCTGTCTCTTCTCAGAGCTTATTCTGCTGAACTGGAAAAAATAAAATGACCCATCTGACAATGACAATGCCATTGTGAAAGGAAAAAATATTTTTATAGCAGTTTTCTGCTTCCTTTACAAATATGGATCCTGTCTAGTTCTAGCAGTCAAACGAAATTTTACTAAAATAGAAGGAGCTCTTTTAAGCAGAAGGGGAAGGTTACCATAAACTCTTCCATATTCAGTTTTCTCTACCTCAACTTCGTATATAAGTCACGTCAGAGCAAAGGAAGCAAGCAAACACAGCAAACTGATGGTGAAATGAAAGTCAGCAACTCAATGTCATTTATAAAAGAAAGCCTTAAAAAATGAATCTCATTCAGGGAAGACTCGTCAAACACAGATTCCCTGTGGTTTCCATATTACTAAAAGGAATATAAAGTCAAAGTTTTGCAGTTAATTGCTAGGTAAAGCTCCTGATTAAATCAATTTTTGTTTGCCACAATAAACAATACTTGGCTGTAGGCCATCACACACTTAAAGAAGTATGTGTTTTAAAAAAGGAACTTGATCTGAAAAACAACCTGTGCTGAGCATGCAGACTCGACTTTGCTTGGTTAAAATAGAGTTGATGCATGACAGCAGATCTACCAGTCTGAATATTTTAAAGATATCAAAGTATTTAACACTGTAATCATTTTCACTCTTCCTTTGAACCAAATTCCTTTTGTGTGGTAGAGAAAACATGATGCCTTTTAGTAATGTGATTTGTTAAATGACAGATTGAAGCAAAAAGTTCACTATTTATTGAATTAATGTTAAATATCAGTCTTACCCATCTTACCATAGCCTTCATGTTCGTGATGCACTTATTTTATGTCACTCATCTTCAGTCATGCTATGGTAAGATGGATAAAGATTATGCAAGGCAGCAGAGAATCAGAGTTGAACTAGCTAGCCGTGTCAAGCCCCACTGACATCAAAGGCTGGTCGGTGCTTAAAACAGTGCCAAAACTTTAATCTTTCTCCTAAAATCACCTCTGAAACTATCTGACAGCCAGTGTAAATTGAGGAAAATAAATCAATATTAGAAGGTTCCTGATCCTCGTGGATATAGACATAGTAAAGAAATGGGGTTGAAATCTTCTAAGATGGTAAAAGTCTGATTTTATTTCACCTCCTCTTGTCCAGTTGCTAAGTACTATCTGTACCAAAAGCAGTGCTAGGAAGTATGGCTAAAGCAGCACTGCAAGTGGGTACTCATCAAACCATTGAGGATAGTAGGCCTAAGTCCATGTTGTGCTACTGTCCTTTTACGCAACGGAAAATGGCATAAAAAGAAATTAGGGCAGATACAAGTCTGCTTACACACACACAGAACTACTTCTCACAGAGCTGCAGCCAGCTATGTGTCAGCAGTGCTATCTTCTTGCTCTCATGTTCAGAGCACACCCACCTCTGTGCTCAGGGTACCCCAGAACTCCTTCAGGGCAGGGGGAGAGCAGAGGTTGGGCACGTGGAGGCCAAGGGAGAGTGGGGACAGGATTACTGCTACAGACCTGCAATGCTCTGATTCATGAGCGCACAGTTTGGGGTATGTGAGTGATGCTAGGAGTCTCAAACTCTCCTCTTTTTTTGCACAGATGATTCTGTCCCATCTTATTTCTGATAGATATTACTATGATATTAAGAGCAATGCCTGGTCTGATCCTGATTCATGTAGCTATATTTTAGCTGAATACTAAGAAAATTTCAATGTGTTTTCAAAAATATGCTGTTTCTCAGATGTGCAGCTGCTGTGTTGGTTTATTGAAACAGATGAATGGTGTCCCACATCACACCTCTGAGGTGGCTGCACTTCAGCAATGACAAGGCAATCCCAGAGATCTCTTCTATCCTCCACTAATACAGACATGCCTAACTGTAAACCCATATAGCAATAAATGAGATTTATATTAAATKACTGTGATTTACTGCAGCTATGTCTGAAAGAAGAAGACTAAAGATATTTCCCCTTTATGTGGAATATGTGCATATATCTTCTACTAGCATTATAATACGTCTCAAATTTCCAGAGACAAGACTACATTATCAACGGCATAAGTTTGCTGGTAGTGCTCATCCATCACTTTATGTGTGTGTTTCCAAGTTGCACTTCCATTTTGTAKCTACCAATGTTTGGCATTAGATAGAATAACAGCACCTGATGCAATTATACAAGATGTCCAGCAAAACGCAGATGCCTGAAGATGAAGCAACATGTGTTTTGCTGAGCACAGCAATATGGAAGGCCACACAGTGAGCAGCAGTTCTCACCATCTTCTAACAGTGAAATGGATTTTAGAATGTGCCTTGTGGGAGCTACAGACAGTATTACCTTTCAGCAAATGGTTGCCAAGAGTGCTAGACTTGAGCTGAGAAATGCCTACTTTATTCAAAAATACTTTTCCAAATCAATTTTGCTCTTTCTTTGTAGTCATAAGTGTTCCAAGTCACAGAAGTCCTTAACATTGCTGCACTCAACAAGCAGAGGACAGATACTTTGTCTCTGCATCAATTTACAGAACCTTTTGGAAGAAACAATGATAAGGTGAAAAAGTTTTTTAAAAAATCTGATGTCCACTGTCTCAATATTCCTTTCTTGCAAGAGTCAGTAAGTGGACAAGCCTTGCAACAAGCAAGCGGTATCAAAGTAAGGGAAGAATTATAGCCAATCACTGAGAAAAGGAACTTCTTGAGGAAAAATCTTAAAAACAAAGGAAATAATAGTCTTTCTCTGAAAAGTTTGCAGCTCTGACAAGATTCAAAACCACATCTAGTCCCAAGTTCATAATAACAAATTTTCAAATGTGACTAAGCTGTACTTGGTGCCAGAAGGTTGATAGAGTTCCAACCCCTGCTTTTACACCCAGGTCTTGTAGTTTGGAAATGAAATAGCCCCAATGTAATTTGGACCAGCTCAAGCTGCTCTAAGCTCCTCAGCTATGGTGATTCCACCCTTTCACTTGCTGAGGACAGTTGTGTAATTCTTTCACAACAAAACCTCTTCACAGGCTTATCCGTATGAAGAAGTCGAGCCACTACTCTGTCAGTGGATCTTCCAGGATACTGTTCTCAGGAATCTTTTTGTGTATAGAGGTGTTGGAAAGGATGCAGAAAAGGATGTTATGCATAAAAACAAAAGGGCTGCATTCTGCCTAACATACAAGAGTATAAAAGGTAATTTTGAGCCCAATGATCCACTTGAAAATTTAGTCACTCTAGGTAAAACTAGGTCAGAGATTAATTAAAATCAACAGGATAAAAAAGCAACTGGTTGTACAGATTAAAGCTACATCTTCTTTTGACTAATAAAGGAATGCTTTGATCCATGTAAAAATTCATGAACCTGTTAAATTACAGTGTTGCTGCTGTTTACTTTTTTTAATTGTAAATTGAAATTTGCTCTCTCCAGAAAGTGGCATATACCTGAAGAAATATGTAGTCATCCTGCACAGTCAGGGAATCCCGATCAGTGCCACCAGCAAACTGGACTGTCATTGTCTTATCAGAACAATTTTGAATCTGGCAAGTGATGTAACGATAACCTGAGGAAAGAGACAGAAATGTATGACAGGGCTTTGAAGGGAAAAAGAAGCAAGCAGTATAAAATGTTATTCACGTAGGGAAACCACTGCTTTTGCCAGTCAAGTTAGTTATAAAATTATTGCTCATCCAGAGAGACTGAGGATTAGGGAATGAGATGTTCAGGAGCAGGGACAACAGCAGGAGACTCTTCTCTCACTTAACCTACACACAGAACCTAACTACTCATTTGGGGAAGTGGCAGTGTGACACAACATAACTGAGATCAACAGAGCAGCCCCAGTAAAAAACTGTGAAGGGGGGTGAGAAAAGAATCAGACTCAATGTATAGAATTTTAAAGCCTRTTTTGAAAGATCTGCAGAAAGGTTACCATGCACTACTGGAACTTCTCTGTTGGGAGAGGAATTCACTATGTGTTCATAGCTTGCTGAAAATGCCTGGACTGATTTGTATCAGAGAATGCTACAGCCTCTCTTCCTCTCCAGTTACTTTCTCTGCATAGGCTGTTAGGGAAGAATTGCTGCAGCTTTGGTACAACCTGCTCTTACCAAACAGARGGAGCAAAATCAATATTCAGGCCTTACACCAGCTATGGCACATGGACCTTCTCCTAGATTAATGCTCTTCCTCCCAAGGTTTTGAGTACAAAGTGTCTGAGTCACTTTCGCAAAATGGGGGGAGGAAAGTGGGAAAATTCTTATATATGTGATCCTGTGCACCGACCATTAATGCTCAGCACCCTCCAGAAACAGTATGAAAGAGCAAATAATACACTGCTATGCATGTCTTTCATTACTTTTGCAGTATGATGGGGAATGCAKTCCATCGTTTATGATGTTTTATTAGAAAAGGCCAAACCGACATGCTAGATCCAAATACTTGGTTTAAAATCTGGACCTGTTTGAGAGGGAACAGGTCAATCCAAGTTCTTTCACTTCATTCCAAATCATCATCACAAGGATATTTRAGCAAGCACAGCAATAGGCCATCGAAATGCCTTGCAGCTATTYGTAATTCACAGGACAAGCACTACAGTCCTTTGCTAGACACATAGTAGAAGGACACTGCTTCCACTAAAATCAATGGCAATGCTCGTACTGCCCTTAACTGCACAAAGCCATGTGTATAGGACTCAGCCAGGAAATAAATATTTCATGAAAGTTTTGTTGCTTTTTCTATTAAATACAAAACTTTCCATCCAAGTTCTAAATTTTTCTCTAAATTTTTATACTGCCTYCAAATAGAGCACTTCACTGGGCTACGGAGGGCTCACCAAGGCCTCTCACTGCTTAAAGATTTAAGAATTTTGTCATCTAAATTTTAACATGGTAACCTTGATGGTTTTTTATAAGGCTGAAAGGAAGAAATGCTACTGAATCGTGGAATAACAAATTATTCATCTTTTAMAACTAATTAAGACTGAATAGGAACTAAGTTGATCAAGGAATTAAATTATCTTTCAAGGGTGCAAGAGGTAATAAGAATTACACGAATAGAGGAATCTTGGTGATTATTTACCACATTCTGACTGCTAGTCTTGTGGGGTTTTTTGTTTTGTTTTGTTTGTTTGTTTGTTTGTTTGTTTTTATTTAAAATCTCAGAAAATCAGGGAGAAGTTACTCAGTTCAGTGGAACTGACCTATACCATAATTCACTTTGATAGACGTGGCACTAATACTACATTGCCAATTTTATTTGCAAATCAGGAAAAAATGTTCAATGCTTAACTGCTAGAACAAATTGCACTATTAATGGACTTTTTCAATGGAGCATAGCGTCTTGACGTCAATTTGTCTCAGAATGGAAAACAAATTTTAAATTATACTGTATTTTTACATAACAGGACAGCTTTGCTGACTACAGATACACAGAACAAGACTCTGACATGCACAATTCTTCTTCTGGCTGGTTTTAAAAACAAAWTCAAAAGTACTCTCTAAAACAAAAAAAAATGTCTATCCACTAGGGTATCAATTGATAACATTTTCATTTGCATACCTCCACTGGGGTCCTGGATTTCCATATGAACTAAATCAGGGTCTCCATCAACTCCAGCAACGGCCCTGAGAACATAATATAATCAAGTTATGCAGAGCCATCTACAGAATAGTAATTATGTGGATAAAAAAAGAGAGGATTTCATAATAACCAGCTTCAACATCCTAGCTAGGCAATTAAAATAAACYGCATTTATAATGCTATATTACTATCATTTAGATGGAAAATATTATTTCTGTTCTTGGCATTATGTTTTTCTTCTYAAATATTTTTAGAATCTCTTCTATTGGGACATGCACACGAACAGGATTCTAACATCAATTGCAGAAAACAGAAATAGGTATGAAACTGAAAAAACATGTCATAAGCATACATTGATATAAATATACATACACATACACTTACATGCACTGCTAAATGTTAGCATATCTTTTTACAATTAGCTTTGACATYTGAAACTCTAGAGCAGATTTAGTGCTAAAAAAAGACCTAGATTTCATCCTTATTAGATATTTCTTTGACTTGATGCATGCCTTTCATAAGTAATTGACACATCTTTGGTAAGTATATTCCACAGAACAGTAGATGCTGCTTTGACAAAGGAAGAAAATGCAGAATAATTTTGAGAATGAAATTCAGAGATGGAAATTCWGTCAGAATTGATCAAGCTGCAGTTTAACTTTGAAAAGCTGTAATGGGAATACAGACTGATTTTCTCTTAATATCTCCCATGTCAAATATGCTCAGGCAAAAGATGAGATTTCAACCCCTCAGGGYTTCCATCCCAACCTCGGAATGGCAGACACAGCTATGTTTTATCCTGGCCCTTACAGCATCATTAGTGAGGCAAAGTCTGTACAGAAAGCTTTGAGCTGACAGCTGTGCTGTCACAAAATGAAACAGAATCAGGCCACACTCCCGTACCAACACTACTCTTCACATGGCTGGCAAACATGGAAGAGCCCACAGATGCAGCAGATGTGGACTGAAGACACATGACGGAGATGTATTGAGTGATAAAGTGCAGCTGAATGYAGATACTACGAAAACCCACTCAGTACTTAGAGAAAATGATGGGTTGGATGCAATTATTAATAATAAAATGCAATAAAGGTATACTTTAGAATGAAATGACATCATTGTTTAATGATTTSAAAGGGACTGATTTAGGAGGAATGGCTAAACTCAGACTCAGTAATTGGGGCCCCTTGGGAATGCAGACCAGTGAGAAGAGACTGGATTAGTTCCTGCTGCAGAACAACCAGAAATAYATGCTATTTTTCCGCAATAAGATAAATGATCAGTCAAGGAGGGAGAGAATGTAGGGGGAGAGTGGTAAGAGTAACTTGAAATCCAGGTCTATGAAGGACTGATATCAAATCTATATTTGACATCAGTCTGCAGCTCAGTGCAATCAGGGCTTAAATATGATTCCTGATAAGGAAAAAGTAGAATTAGGACCATATTACTGGCTGGCAGCTAACATTGGCATGTGCCAAAACATGCAATGACAAATTGGGCTAAGTGGGAAAAAGAGGGAAATTAAATCATAAAMGCTATTTGGTATCTCAAATCAGGGCTCGTGGCAAAACCAATTTARTTCTTAAGGCACAGAGAATATCAGAGGGAAGAACATTACATTTGCGGTAACTATTTTTTTAAAAAGGAGGTAAAGCCAAGAGATGTGAAGTAAACTGCTACTTGGTAATTTTTTTCCTTATAAATAGAATGAAAAATCCTGCATTTATTACAAAATTAGTCTCTGAAACATAAACTATTTTAGCATTTTGGGAGGCAACACATCAAGTCAGACAAGATCTACTTACTGAAGGCCTGATAAGAATACATTTGAACAGACAGAAGGATCTGTGAACTTTTTCACAGTGCAGACTGTATCTGTTTTTCTAGGTATTCATAACATGCCAAATCAAATCTGCTATCAACTCTGCAGTCAGCTTTCTGAAGGAAGAAAAACTAGGTTTGGTTGAATATTTTACTTTTTGTGAGGGACCTCATGCATTTGAACCACAATCTAACAGAAACTTCAGGATTAAAATCTTCTAATTGAAAATCTGACATATTAATCAGAATCAATAATGCAAAGATGGAATTTTTTATACTTTCAAAATAACCTCTTGTATCTATAATTTATCAATATGATTCCATAAGCACAGTTTGAGATATTTGTCAATACTTGTATTTGTCAATACAATACCTTTTCATATTTCTTTCAGTAGGTCAGAAATGACAATGGTCTCATCTCTACTGTGTTCCTTGAAACAGGGGCATCGGCACAGGTAGCATCTAATACCATTTCCCAGTGTAACCCTTTAATGCAAGAGCTTTAACAAGACTGCATGTATGCCGAAAAGTTCCCAACTCAGACTCCGTTCCCCCTTTATATTTTTATTTAATTAGATGTGAATGAAYCACAAGGAAGGTTTCCTCAGGTTAGCACGGAAAAAGTAATAATTTTTTTTCCCCCTAAAGCTCAGACTTTTTCCCTATCCCTCATTTAAAACCATCCTTCATTTAACAGGGAACAGTTACTTCCAGAGAGCAAGTCATCTCTTCCTCAACCAGCTGGATCACCTCCTAAAAGAATCCCTGGATTCATCCTGGATTAGGATGACAATGTCAGGCTGCAGTTTGAGAAGCACTTCTCATTGCTGTGCCAGATTAAGCCACTCCACTCTGTGTCACCACTCTTGCCTCTCCCACACTGCCTCAGATGTCCCACCGAACTTGCCAGGTAACAGCACTAGTAACTGATCTAAGGTAACTCTACAAGGGTAACCATACAAAAAGAGAAGCCTCAAAGCTGCCAGAAGAAATGCTCATTAAGTTATACTTGCAGATATCTAACTTTTAGATATGTCTGACAGGTGAGATGAACTCTGCAAGTGCACAGTTTATCTATTTTGAAATGCTAAAGTTAGGTAAGCAAAATGAGGAAAAAATATTCACATTTCAGAAATACGCTGTGTTTTATACTACCCTAATTCTACGGACAAGACACAACCAMAGAGGCTCTCTGTGCACTCACTGAAGACATTAAACCCTTAAAGTCAACTTTTGAATGTGAACTATAGAGCAGACTTTCCCAACTTTGAAGTGYTTTTCCCCAGCATTACAAAGGCTTTGGAATAGTCCTTTTTTATTGAAAAAAGATCTCATCTATTGTGGTTGCTAAAAAAATCTTCAGAAGAGAGTATAACTAATACAGAGCTATTTGCCTGAGTGTGCAGAGAATTTGAAGCAATATCCCTGAAGAATAAACTAATCCATTCATTTCAGAGGACTCCTATGGCAACAGTACTTTAAATAGCCATACTRTTATTTCATTTGTATTTAGAGCATGAATCAAAGGAAAAGCAGTAGCACACTACGAAGGATTAACACAATCTAGGTCCCTCCTCCCATGAGGCACAGCTTTCTTAAAATGATGAGCAAAAAAAAAAGAAGCACATACAGAAACACAAACTGTACATGAARCACTTAAATGGAATGCTCAGCAATGAGTTTTTCATACTGAGGGACAAATCTAGGACAATTTATTTGCATTTGCATATACAAAGTTACTACTAATACAAAAGAAATATATTGCACCGATGTTATGATCCTGTCCACACAYCCACTCGAAAGCTCATCCCTTATTTCAGGAGAAAGAATAAACATGAAAATGACAGAGAACAATCTTAAAAGCCYGGTTTATTGCTTCTGAGCTAACAGGACCTCTTTCAGCTTATAAGGTACAGACACAATAGACAGGAGCTTCCTTCTTTTAGTTGATATTTCACCACCAACACTTTTTTTTCAAACAAAAACTCAGGCTTTCAGTAGAACATGTACTTCCCCAGGAGTTATTTTTCTCAACTGCAGCATGGTTTTTGGTGTTCCTTTGTGACAATTCTCCTTTTTTTTTCTCCCCACAGTGTTTTTCAACTAAAATTTTCAAATCTCAGCAATTTGGGACAATCTTTTTTGTTTGTCTTACATSACTGAAGGAGGGTTGACCACTAAATTATGGGTTTTCTGGTTCAGATTTTTTCTACATTTTAAAATTAAATCCTTAAAATTTCTACTGAAAATTCAGCCTGACTTTAAACTAATTAGTTGGAAAACTTATCCAACAGAACATAATTTAGGAACTTTTTGGAAGGATTAGTTTTCTATTTCTTATATCATCTAATCATGCAGGTAGTTAGGCACCAATCCTGTCGAAGAAAAGCAGCAAGATAGGTCTTTTGGTGGTTCACGAACCTTAAATTGGCTCAGCTATGTTGCACTCTTTGTGCATGTTTCACCCTACTTATGTCTCTAAGATGCATCCAATAAAATACGACGCAAGACAGTGGCAAATCAGGACAACTTTGTTCCCACATACACACAGTGGAGGCCTGARTTTGTCCTGAGGGACACTGGAGCTCTTTCTTATATATATATTTTTAGACTTTTAGAGAAGTCCTCCTGAAAGATCATACATCATATGACCTAATTTTTCACTGATTTCAGCAGTTAAATCAGCATAAAGAGAGTGCAATGCAGTGGGCTGTGCATGCCTTGGTCTGTGYACAAATATACACTCTATGAAATGAACATTATGCATTTTATACTTTTAAATAAGAATGGTACAATTCTAAGTGKTCCTYTATGAGAATTCTAGTTATCATACCTTTGGAATAAATTGGCAATGATTTTGCTTTTATCCAGTTGCCYTTCTCCTTCATAAACTGCCCCACTATTTTCTTCAGTCACATGCAGTATTAGAAACATGCTAATGCTCATGTAAAATTTGATACTTATGTAGTATATATGAACAAAAATCACCACTGATGTATAACACTACAGTCTCAAAAKGTGAATCACAAGCATCAATCTTTTATATAAGTTATGATTTTATATTTTATTTCCCACAGAAAACACTTTTGTGTTTCCAGGACTCTGGGCTCATTTTGCAGGGCAGTCATTGCCCACAAGCACCAATAAAGTAGAGTCTGCTACAGATTAAGTATSTAKTCTCCTTTAAATAGGTCCCTTCATTGTTAAATATTTGATCCAGCTCACTCGGATACATGCTGATAAAAGCACACCCTCAAACATGCCATCTGAAACAAACAAACAAAAAAAATCAAAACAAACCACACTCTGGTGTGCAGTAGCTTCCAGTCAAAGGCCATCTGAAAACTAGCAGGTCTCCTCTGTATAGGCCCTCCTATAATCTCTTTGTGTGAAGGTTATTCAAAAGATAACAAGTGTCCAGTTTAGACTGAACACTGATTTCCAGTAATTCACATTATTGCTTAGAAAGCAAGTCAAAACCATGTTCTTGGCTTGCTATAGAAGCGCTTGACCAAAAGGTACTTTCACATTATTGCATAAAAGAATATCAGTATTTTTTTAATCCTGTATTGCAAATGTTTCCTCTCACTAACTTAAAATGATATTTGACTGCTGGCAATCTGGTTACTCAGGGAAACAAAATTGTAATTTGATTTATGCAAGATATGTCTGAGTTACGACTGATTTATGTTTCAGGCCTTGCCTTCCTCATAGCTGCTTTGAAAGACATACCTTTGACAACACAGTCCATGCCACGCACAGCCAACGTGTGCTGTTCCTTATTTACTCCTTATTCTTAAATGCTTTTTAATAAAAGCATTCTTCCAGGCACCCTGATCCAAACAGCAGAGCTGGAGTGCTTTGTGATATTGATCACCGCACAGAAGCAGAAACAAATATCATCCTGAGTGATTAAGTCAAACGTAAGAATGACTGCCCACACAGATTCTTGGCTTCCCACACAAGCGCCTTTCACAGAAAATTCACTGTTAAAGGCTCAATGAAATCTTTTTTCCATTTCTCCTCCCTTCAGGGCATAACATCTCTGAAACCCACTCTTTCACCTGACACTTGAATAGCCAGGAACTCACTACACTTGACATTAATGGCTAGAGCTCAGATTGATTACTCATACGGGATTTCATGATGAGAACAGAACTTTGGTCTCCCGAGTACAAATGCTGTACCCAAATAAACTCATCATTTTTTATTTTTATTTTYTCATCCCTCATGAAGATGGAGAGCCTGTATCTAAAAATAAGAGATATCTATAGCACAAGATCCACATATTCTAGTGAATTGAGGATAAAATATTTCTAAGGCTCTGGACAGAGTCATAAAGAAAATGTGCTCAGCCTAATTCTCTAGTAATTACTGATTCATGCCTTGCTGTCCTGGAGTATATTTGCACTAGTGTAGACAGCTGATTCACAATCTATTCTTCAYTTATGTATTACTAAGCTCTATTTTGAGAAATCAAAAGGAATTTAATGGATGCATAAGCCTTGGGGATAGAAAAGAATAGCTGCAGAGCCAGAAGAATCCCAAATTACAAAATTCTTTTTTACTCTGAACTATTACCATGTAATATACTACTCCCTTTTTTTTTTTTTTTTTAAAGAAGGAGGGGGCTTGATATATAAAAGCAAGCAATTACATACTATGTGAAGTGTGGGTGCTTAATGTTTGGCAGAGATATTTCAGCAACTCTTTCTAAAGCAATCTCTTTTCATTCCTTCCTACAAATACRTTAGGAACTGCAGAAAATAAACGCTTATAAAGGTTAGATTCTATAACATCACTTCTATAGAAATCACTGCTTTAGAGGCAGTACTGTACGGTTCATTGCAGTTTGTGTGCACCACTTGTCAGAGTTTCTTAAAGCATAAGAATTTGCTCAAAATTGAAATGTTTCACACAAACAAGAAAAGATTTGAAACTTCCCTGATAATATTTATAAAGAAATAGAAGATTTATTTTCTAAATGTTGATACAAAATTAAAAGTTCCATTTTGAATGATACTGTTACTTAATATTTGATTTTCTGCAATAAATTTCAAATCCACATTTCAAGATTTTGTTTTTAATTTTTTTAGAAGCTTTTCAATGAAAAAGTCAGAGCTTTTATTTTCAGTACTTCCATACAAAAGTTTTCTGAACACGCTTTTTTTTCTATATTTTGATTTTTCATTTCAACTTGAGTGAGAAAGCAAATGAAACAAAAGAAAGGAATTTGTATGATATGGACATTTTCCAACCATCTTTACATCTATCTGCAGCCTTACAGCCCCATTGGCCCCGCCTCTTAAGCTGCTAGAGAATAAAAACTGCTAGGAAGGATTTGTTGAGTTTCCTTTGCAAAAGAATAAATAAAGAAATTGTGATAAAGTTGGGAGAGACAGAAGAAGATGCTACTCTAAATGAGAGAGGGGAAGAGAATATTCTTCGCTCCTAAAATATAGATCATTCCACTGATATCAATAATCTTTCAGTTAGTTCCACTGCCTTGAAAGACTGAACGTCATATGTTAAATCTGCAGAAATACTTCAGGGATGGTCCAGAATCCTTGAAAAGCAGATACAGTCTGGAAGAATATTTGAATATACTGCTTATAAACATACAGTGAAGAYCTGAACATAAATATTTTAAACTACTAAGGCCCCACTGATCTCCCCATAATATAAATACAAAAGATATTCCATTAAATTAATTGCTTTTGTATTTTCAGTAAGGAACAGAAAAGGGATGTGCATGAAGATCTGGCTGCGGCTGGAAGCACAGGAGGAAATTGTTTTTAAAAAAGCCCTGGAAAATATTATGATGGATAATATTTATATTTACCAGGCTAAAATAAAAATCTGAGGCTTTATCATCAACTAGTATACAATGGCAAAGCTCCACTGGTATCAAAGAATAAACATCTGCCCAGTGAAATGTAATACTTCTCACGAATAGCAGCAAGACACACTCCTCCATTGATAGAGAAATGGGCAATTAATTTGGATTAATTTCACCTATCTTTAAAGCATCAGATATTGCACACTGTCAAGAAAATAATGCTGGACTAAGCAGAAAGTATCCTAATAGTTAAGGTATGAAAAAGCCCATTGAAAATTGCACAAATACTTTTTTTCTATCTAGCACTCAGATAACTCGAGAGGTGAAGGCCATAGGAAAGTAGAAAGATTCACATAATCATACAGTAACTTCCACTGGAGCAAAGGTCCAACCCTCTACTCAAAGCAAATTCTGCAAAATATATATTGTGATGTTTCACATGATAATAGAAGCAAAACATATTTTTAATCTTTATTTCTTAGGCTTTTAAGAAGTTTACGATCATTTGGCATTAATGAGGCACTAAAATTTCTACCCCAAAATYCTTGATGTTGCTAGTTGATACAGTTCTTGAGAGAAACCAAAGAAAATGAAGGAACAAAAACATAGAAATTATTTCTGTTAAAAACATAAATATTCTTGCAATTTCTTACTCTTATTTGAGAGGAATGTGACGTTTATGAACAAATAKGACTTTGAAATAAAACTGAAAGTATTTTTATCAAAGTTTCAGCATTCACTCCCATTGTGTTGGAATGATTTAAGGAAAGGTATTCTGAAACACAGCCAAATAYGCTGTTTAATATTATGCTTAATATTAAACATCCACTTATTTTCATTCTTACGTACAAGAAACACTGACTTATTATTTTAGTTAGAGCAAAACTGTTATTTATTTCAATGCTATGTTAAGGTTTTCAAAATTTAAGTGCACTAACTACACTTAGAAAAGCAAAYCGTCATTAAACAGCTCCGCAGGAGAGAGGATTCCAATTGTTTTCTTAACTCTTACTGAGTTTGWTGGGTTTTGTATTGCATACATTTAAAATGCTTTTTAATTAAAGAGAGAGAGCCAAATCCCCTCCTGACTTAACACCCTGCATATCTGCCCTAAGAAAACTGCTCTGTAAGGCAGATGTGATACTTCTGACCCACTGTGTCACTTCCAAATCATTATACCCCTGGCATGGTAGCTAAGAGATGGGTATTGCTTATGAAGCTTCAGTTGCTGTGTGGAGGCAAGCTCTTGGGCATGGCTGCATTTTGCAGGAGCAAGAAAGCAGAAAGGATTAGGCTGACTCCAGAACTTCAGCAGAAAAGGCTGACATAAACTGGAGTAAATCAGATGGCTGTTACTACAGTCAAAGCATGGGTTGTTCTGACAGAATGAACTGGAAGCAGGCTGCATATTGGAAAAAAAACCATTTGGAATTATGAAAAAAATGGCCTCAGTATGTCCAGGGGATAATTATGCCAATGGTGAGCAGGGCAGGGCAGGTCGTAGTGCTCACTGCTCTGTGCAACAGGAGAGCCTGGCACAGCTCAACCTGTTCATGTGCCGCAGCCGCCGTYCTGCCCAGCTTCCCCAGCAGCACCATGCCACTGCGTATTTGGACTGGTTGCCAAGCTGCATTTTAGGCCATGGTATCTGCAGGTATTGTGACAGTTCTGTATACTTTATAAAATGCAACCTCTACATCAGAAGCTTGTTTTGTTGTTCTGTTTTTTGTGTTTTTTTCTTTGCCTTTTGCCAGAATGAGTATCCATTTCAATGCAAGCAGAGAGCAACTGCTTGAGGAAGGAGAACAACATGAATGCCAAACACGTAGCAGATCTGGCAGCTGAAATCAGGTAAATCCATTTCAGGACTGGCAATACCACTAGCAAACCACTAAGTATTGCTGAAAGCCAGCTACCACTCCACAAACACACAGATAATTATACTTCCTGCAATTAACACAGATTAGAGTGCCTCTGGAATTAAGACCCAGATCAAAAGTCACTTAGGAAAGGAAAGTGTCTAGCAAGTTACAGCTAATTCTGTCACAAAAAAGCCCCAGTTATTKGTGATGTTACAGTCATCAGATATGCACAATCTATAGTTATGTGCTGAAGTCAAAATGTGAAAGGTAGAATTCTCTGGCTTTTTCAATAGAAATAAGTGTTGAGTGGGCAAATTGACTACTTTTAAAAATAAAATCAATTAAAATCACTGGCAAAAGAAAAATGTTCATTTGAATGTCAAAGAAGTTACACATTTTGCAAATTGATTTCATTAGTATATAAAAAAGCATTTTATTCTTCAAACACTTTCTCAAATTGCAAAGACCACTTTCTAAACATTTTGAGAGATTGTAAGATATTTGAAATGAAAATAAGATCACTTGATATTTGTATACTCAGTAAAGTCATATTTTGCATTTGTTTCCCTAATAGTGTAAGTTTATATATGACTGTATTTAATACGTCTGATTCAATCTTTCTCAAATAATATTTTACCAATTTTTTTTTGCAAAAAAATGCTCTCCTTTCTAACAATCAATTTTGCGAGTAAAATGAGAGCAATTTCACTGAACATTTGAAGTTCTCTCTAAATCTTGGGGAACGTACATCCAGACCTGTAAACCCTTTATGCATTGACACTAAGTATGAGCACTGACATGTATGAATTTGCAGTAGTGGATGTAGGAATGTTGACATACTAGAACTGCAAGTGTTGCTAAGGCTCTTACAGTATTAGTACTTCCAAAAACATTGTGATTGATTAGAATCAAATACTTCTGCTCTTCATTTTTGCTGGGAGAATAACTGCTTCTTACCAAAAAATATGATCTTTTGAAACTCGCTCCTGCAGAAGGATCCATTTTTTCCCCAAGTCAACTGACACATAAACCTACAAAGGAAAAAAACATACAGAGAGAGAGAGAGAGAGAGAGAGAGAGAGAAATCAGATGATGGGAAACTGTTCATAATGTACTTCTTAAAAAACAGGGCCTATGTCACTATTAAAATTACAGACTGCACACAAATAAAAGAAAATCATTTCCAGGAATTTTCTACAATATTTTCAGATTTTCAGAGTAATACCTTTACATCTTTTTAATCAACAGAAACAGAGAAAATCTTTTGAAAAATAATCTATAAAGAACAAAACTCAGCGTCTTCTTGTTTACCGTGAAAACAATTCACAATTCATTTTGAATCACATTTTTTTGATCCTGGCATGGTTAGAGGGAGTGTACAAAGACACTTTTCTTCACCTTCTTCCCATTCAGTGACCAAACAAGCACAAATGCTCTCCATATGCTTAAACCCTTATTCAGTCAAATATACTTTAAGTCAATAAGCCAATGGAATTTAATATGCTGCTCAAGTAGGAGCTAAAATATACAAAAATGCTTAAGAGATCTGATGAGGAGAGAGATTCTTAAGTGCTTGCTTCATAGATATCAGTTTGTGTCCCCTGAGAAACGGTCACTCAGCAGAGAGGCAGAAGCCGGCCGGGAGGAAGGRGAAGACGATGGTTCCACCTCGCCTCTGAGCGCTTCATCCACAGTAAAAGCAGAATGAGAATGACAAGGATCGATATCAACAGTGCAGATGAAAGTTGTTTTCATAATAAATATCTTGCATAATAAAGCAAGACATAAACTGCTGCTCAGAAACCTCCCTCCTCCAGTGTCTGCCCTCATAACATCTTTCCTCCATTTAAAACAGCAATATCTACCAGAATTTTTAAAGGGCAGATTTAATACATGCTAATATCTACATGCATTGTTTATTTGATACAATTTACATATGATGGGTTTTCCCTTAACATCTCTAATAGAAAAAAGAATACCAGTAAAACTATTCCACTCTCATGTGATAATAATTCACCTATTCAGTCACTGATTGTTTGGCAGGGCAGAGTCTTACAAGAACTGGAAGAAATATATTTTCTTAACTGCACAGGTTTATCGACAAATGAAAAAAACTATTACGTATTCCATTTTGCTACAGACAAGCAGCAATATTTAACAGGTAAAGATAAAGACTGAGGTAACTTTCTCAACATCCACTCGTCAGCAAACAGTTGTTTTTAATTTTAATAGTTCAATTGTTTTAATTCTGTTAAGTGCCACCCGTGCAATAAATGTCACTCTATTAAAAAAACAGAAAGTGCATTACTTAGTTGGGCCATTTTTTCATCCCCAGAGCTTCCAAACAAACAATTAAAATCTACTGTGTCCTTGTCAAGTTTTAAAAATCAAAAAGCATGTATATAGACTCAGTGAACAAGTGATTGTTATTCATTATTATTGTGGTAGCTAGAAAACGAAAGTATAGATTTGAGATAGTAAATGGATTAATCTAACTACATTGACTGGATTTGCATTAATTTAGAGTGTCAGCTAGAGGCTACAGCTTTATTTAAATAAAATCTATGGTTCTGAATGAAAGAACATTGCAGATTTTGCAATATAAAGTAAGCACTAAATCAAATCGTATGTGTGAAAGGCCATGATGCTCCAGCAGACAGAGAAGCCTCAGTGACTGCTATTTATTAAGGACTCTATCCTGCATTGGCTGTACTCTCAAGAGTGCTTTTGTAAGAAATTATTTGAGTAATAGGAGGTAATGGCTTCTGCTGAGTCTTACATCATGTTACTTTSTGATACTACTTTCTTTAAGTCAAGGTAAAGTTAGAAAATCCAGAGTTTGGCCCTTGGCCAAACTCAGATCAACGTTATCTCTCAAGACCATTGACTTTGATACAGTGACCKCTTTTGATGCCGAGTTGCCAGTCTGATTTTCAATGCCTTCTTTGCCTGTATCACTTCATTTCCCTCTCTCTGCTAGGCCAAGTACTTCAGCTCTCACACAAAATTTAAGCAAGTGACTCATCCAGTTATAGGCAAAGGTATCCTATTTTCCTATACAACTTAAACAAAGATTGTAGGACTTGTCCAGTAAATCTTTATGATTATCTCCTTTAACTGTCAAACTGATAGACTGAGAAAGTCTGTCAGATCACCTAATCCTTTCTACTACTGATGCAGAATATTCTTTATTCAGTAATTTGTAGTTTTTTGTCCAGTCACATTTTAAGTATGGCAAGTAATAGTATCACTCCCTCTGGAAGATTATCCAAGCACAAAATGCCTGAAAATCTCCCTATCTTGCATAACTCAGCAAAGCACTATACAAATGCTTCACCTTGAGCTCCTGCCCGCTTTTCTTTCTCAGCCAGATTTTTACTCACTTACTGTGGTTGGTCAGCTTCCGCATACACTTCTCACCCAAATACCACCATACTCCATTACACCCAAATTACCTTTTCTGAGCCATTTGATCGTCTTGRCTATACCCAGTTCAGGAACTCTATCTATCACCAGAAACAAAAGCCTAACTGAAAACAGACCTTTTCATAAGATAAGCTTTCCTCAAGTCTTTTGTTCACATAACATGTATTTGTCACATTCATACCAGTTARCTGTGTTAGGATTTAATAATCAAAGCCAGTAAGTAAATAAGCAATACAGTCCATACAATTTGTGAATTAATTTGATTTTTAATGATTTTCATTCTATTATTTCTCCCCTACAGCCTACTTAATTGCAGCTTAAAACAGGAGTACACACAGAAGTGATTCAAGATCACTACTGGGCCCACAATCCCAGTGACTTCACAGCTTCAGTTTTGGCATTTTAAGGAGTTGAACTACACTGTTACAGGATTATGTGCTCAGTCATCCCATGATTAGCCTAACACATGCAGAAAATTGACATTGCTCTTTATAATTTAATTGGAAGCAAGCTGAAAGAGGTTCAGAATCTACAACAACGTGATACAACTTCGGAATCTGAATTTGGTATAAATACTTGGTGTGGGAAAGAATTATTCGGTATTTTTACAGATTCAGTGAGTCCTAAGCTCCTCTTCTGCTRTACAACTAAACAGAAGTATATTTTATTTTATATTATTTTACATCTCTAGAACGGTTTTTGAAGGCAGCATTTCAGCTTCATAAACTTTCTACTACACTGTAAATTAAAGAACAATTGCTAATGGTCACTTTATAAGGAGTAGCACATTTCWGAGGCAGTAGTTAACTACATTAGCAATATCCATGTCAACTGCAAATGTTAGGATTGAAATTACTGAAAAACAAAGAGATTGGAGATGCATACAATAAATATTCAGATAAGCCTCTAAAAAACTGAATATGGTTCCCTAATGGACAAATGATATTTCACAAAATATATATAACTCATAAAACTCAACAGTAATTAGCATATGACAACTGTTTCATATCATCTTAATGGAATAATTCCTATATTTTAAAAAAAATACAGTATCTGTGAGCTTTACCTTGCCTTCCTTGGTGTAAGCAAGTACTTTGTCTTCTTCTTTTGGGTGAAAAAGGAGAGTTTCCACAAAGAAACTAATGGGCTGTTTTTGGAAAGTGGCTCCTTCATCCATACTTATGAAAAGACTTTGGTCACGGTCGTTATGGGAAGAACTTACAAGAATTATCTAAAAGAGAAAAAAAAATCCTTATATTTAGAAGCCTATTTTTTATATAATAGACAACATAGACTTATTTTTCTTCTGTAAATGTCTGATTTTGTACATACCTTATTTATGAGAATTCTGTGGATAAGAGACTCCAAAGTATCTAAGAGACAAGCACATCCAGGTCCTACTGATATTTCCTCACCAAATCTGGGAATGTTAAACTCTATAACTTCTATTTCAAATCACCCCAAACTGACCAAGGTTCTTGAAGCCATGTGCAAAAATCTCAAGACTAACAAAGAAGATTTGACAAAGACTCATTTTTTATGTCTATATATAAAAATCACTTCATGTGAGGCTGTAAATATTAAATCTACAAATAATCACTGCTATAGTGAAATTAAAAGAATCACTCAAGAAAAAGAAGTGGTTTAAAAAAATCCCTCCATTGCTACACCACTCTTCTCCTGCTGCCACATTTTGGATAAGATGGCAATTTGTTTTGATGCAGAAAAACGCGTTAATCATTTATTTGTGTTTCATTTTCATTTAATACCTTGACTCAGACAAAATAAGAGTTCCAGCTGTCTCCTTGTGTGGACTTAATGGCAGGCTTTCAATAACAAAGAAATTCTCCTCATATAGTTTAATCAGTCACACTTTTTTCAACTTTTTCAGCCTTYGCAGTTTGCCAGTGCCTTATAGTGTGGTTCTAAAAATGCCACTGTGAGGATCCATTTTTATCATCTTTTCAGGCCTAGCTTGCAAGCAGCTAGCATACAAACACTACGTGGATTTTCAAAGGCCAGCTGGGCTCTATTTGGCTCACACTTCAACAATAAAACGATGTTATTCAACAAATGATGCAGAAGAAACCACAGAATCCCAATCACTTTTCTATACAGTGAGAGTTAAGTGCTAATAGACATAAATGGCAGCCAGTTATGTAAAAAGAATTACAATAATATAAACACATACAAGCAAATGCATTAGACAAAACAGTACATTTTTTTTATGTAGTTACTTTTTTGAAGTAGAGTTGAAGTTTAAAAAAATTGGAAGTTCTAATGAATTATGTAGAGATGACAGCTGGATTGAGCTTTTTGTGCTATTACTCTTGGGAAAAAGCTGTAAATACAACATTTGTACAAGCTCTAACTTGACAGGTTATTTAAGCATGTACTTGGAGCGCATACACAGTTCTACTAATTTCTGTAAAATTTTCACCTATTTAACATGGAACACATTGAAATACTTTGCTGAACAAGAGCGTTTCACATATACTTCAGAATTCATGGTCCACCTATAAAACCATGCACTAAACCACACATTATGCCAAATCTACTTCTCATAGTGGTGTGAGAACAAAATAAAAGCCCATAACTTTTCTAAAATTTTCCACATTTTAAATTATATTCTTTACCCAAGAGTATGAAATTTGTCATTTTTATTGGAAAGTCTGTATAAACGACACCTTCATAAATGTAATCTGTTATTTCCATTGCAACTAATGGCTTCCTTTTCCCTTTTCTGAACTCTTCAAACTGCATCTGTTTATTAGTATATGTAGCCCAAGTATGTTGCTCACGGCCCAGATACAGCATCCAAAGATTCCTGTAACATGCTCATGCAGAAATCARTTTTCTTCAAAGGGCACAACACTACCCTCAAATTCAGTGTAGCTGAATGGCTTCCCTGTGCCATTGCTTGCACCGCAGGGTGGAAAGGAGTGTCCAGCGCAAAGCCTTGTACTTTTCTTGCCACCCTAGCAGCTGCAACTTAGACTCAAAACACTAGCATTTTTCTTGGAAATAAATTAATTCAAAATGCTTGCTGACTGAGCTACCTAATGCTCAACCCTGTTGGTTCCTGACCAGCTCAGATCACAAGAAGAAGGATCTGGTCCAGGGCTAAGGGACCAAGCAGCCTCCACAATACAGCTGCAGCGTGAGCCCCACATTTCATACCAAAGCTTGTGTCTAGGCACATCCTTGCATGTGAATGCGTGGATGGGGCCCAAGGCTGGTCATGAGACTCATGCTCAACTTGCAGTGATACCCTTCCTTCCAAGCCTTGGCACTGGGACCAGCATGCCACTAAATCCAGATGGAAAGTTTATTACCTTTGGATTCTGCTTTCTAGTCCAAACAGCCCTTTCTGTCAATGTCATTATCTTGATTCTCTCCTGTTAACATCTTTAAAAAYGTATACAGCTAGGAGAACAAATCAGTGTGGTRTATTCTTTGGAAAATGCATAGACARCACGTGAGTGGAACGGTAATCTCTGGACYACAGTGTCATCGTCTTGCTTAATGGATCTTATGCTTCAATACAATTGGYTTCAATATAATAAAGGAATTAAATTTATAAATCTGGGAATGTTTTTCATTGTTAATGATCCTTGAGTGTAGGTCTAAATTTCTCCTGTGCTATGTAGATTCAAAAACAGCTTCCAGAAAGCAGAAATAAATGAAAGGTAGGACTCATTCAATAACATCATTCTAGAAACTGAAGTCATAAGCAAAATGCCAAATATAATGAATGCAAACATACTGAGATTTGCTAATGCTGCAGTTAAAAAAATGAGCTATGCACCTTTCAGAGTTTAATCTCTGAGAAGAAAGTTAGCCTAAAGACTGTGGACATTGAAGCATACAGGGCAGAGTCCCCAACTATACTCTTATCCACACAAGTATCATAAATCATTTAATGAAATGTTTTTGAATTTTCCTCAGTGTTCTGATTTATATTTCAGTAGTTTAAATTGATCATTACGTACCAAGCATACAGATTTGCTTCCCACAGCCAACACACTGGGTGCTCAGATTTGCCCRCTGGCGAACACTACTTATGGAAGAAAATACTCCAGAGTAAATATTGTATCCACGTTAAAAGCTTTCTATAACAAGTTTTATTTACTTTGGAAGTAGAACAAGTAGCAAGGCTTCTCACCAACAAGGGAGCTTGTGACTGATGCAGAGATGTAACTGGGACATACTAACAGAGGAGCTGACTAACAGAAATTGCTGAGGGTTTAAATTCAA
Organism: Rhea americana; assembly: GCF_003343005.1. Taxonomy (NCBI): domain Eukaryota; kingdom Metazoa; phylum Chordata; class Aves; order Rheiformes; family Rheidae; genus Rhea; species Rhea americana. The sequence continues at coordinate 3,099,960 of NW_028186424.1, read as the reverse complement.
AATAAATAACTACTTGCTTGAATGATTTTGGCTCCAAAAAAACAGAATACATCACATCTAAACTTCACCCAAACTTCTAAACAACTTTATTTAACATTCCTCCCTCCTGTCAGATTTTCTAAAAATCTTTTTAGAAAAACTGTAACTTTGCATTATGCAGTTTATCCCCAACTTCACTTCTTAATCTCCCATGACCACAATAACATACATGTGTATATTCAGATCAGAYGCAGATACATAACTTGTAATAGTTACATGGAGGTAAAAGAATGTTTCAAGAACCTATTGTATGGATTGTCAAGGAAATAAGAACAAATAGGATATAGTATAGATCAATGGGAAGTGAGCAAAAATGATTTCTAGTAGAAATTAAAAATACTATACCATGCATATATATGAAGTAAAGCATTCCAGAAATTAAAAAAAAAAAAAAAAA
>NW_028186424.1:3090975-3099504 GCF_003343005.1 Rhea americana | reverse complement strand
TGAAATAGGAAGAAATACAGAAGACAAATAATTCTGAAAGCTTTCAAGACTGACTCRTAAATGTATATGCCTAACTATTCCTTCTGCTGTGTGGAACCACAGTYAATCTGAGTCCCAAAGGATAAAATGAGTCTGACAATTTAAGCTGCAGTATCTTGAATATCATACTTCCTTTTCTCCACTATTGCCATGAAGACTTGGAATAATCATAGTGATTACYGGGAAATCTTAACTGTAGATTTGGCAGCAATTCAAAACTATACTGTAATTCAAGTGGCAATAAACACAGGATATTACCATGCATCACTTGCACTGTGTTTGAGATATAAATCTCCTCCCCTCAGTTTAGGTCCAATCACAATCTAAACTCAAGATAAATTTGATCTTAATCAGCACTTTCTCTAACACAAGGAAATCTTCTAACTTTCCGTATTCCAATTGTGCCTTCTCTTTTAGCTTCAGAAGCTGTTCTCAACTTTAATTCTTGCTTTCATACTCATTTCCTTTTCTCTAGTATTAAAAAAAGAAAAAAATCTCCAAARTTTGCATTATGAAGACATATCTAGACTCATAGTGTCAGACCTGCCATGGGAGATTTCTGCAGTAAGCAGAGGGAAAGATGATAACCACCATTTTATAATTATATAATCTTGTGTATGGTTTGAAATCAAAACATCTGGTATTCCACAGTACTCTAAACTGAACCTGAAAGAAGAAACTCACTTTTGGCTGAATATGAAATCAAAATACAGAAACTYTTCATTTAAGCACACAGCAGCCTGTGCATTGAGTTGCAAAGTGCAGGAGGAACCTGGGCCTCAAAGGTCACCTCCCACCGGACACAGATGATTTGGATACAGGGACTCAGTCCTAGAGCGGCGAGCTCTCTGGACCATTCGAGCAAAAATTTTAATGACAGAACTAATTTTAAACTATGAGCCATACCCACAAAGATCAATTAATTTCCATTAAGAACATCTCAAACAGGGCTTAGGCGAAGGTGCTGAGCTGAACTGGAGATCAGGCTGCTGGGTATAGGGCAGCATCAAAACTCTCACTGATACCATCACGTAAAACTGCACATCTACATACTGTTTCAACTAAGTTTTGAACCTAAATCTTCTTTGTAGCAACACCGCTGATCATAGGGCAGTGTTTATAGCTCAACTGCACTACCATCACATGTCAACATTTTTCAGACTAAGTAATTAACTCATCTATTTTTCTTGTTTTTACTATTTACATTATTTATGTGTTATTAGATGTGTTTGACTGGTACAGAAATTACTCCAGCTCTTGATCTCAGTTGTAAATGAGATGTTGTTTCTCAGATGGCATTCATAAAATACACAAAATGGACTGCCAAGGATTATGATTTTTTTCTTGGATGATATGAAAGACTTGATACCTCAAGAATGACAAAGCTGCAGAGTGAAATATAGTTCTTCTACTGTCATACTTGTAAAAACAATAACTAAAGAATCAACCTAGGGTAATTCTAAGCAGAAAGTAAAATGAAATGCCTTCCTAATACGAACTTAACCTTGCAGATTTTTCCTTTAAAGGTACCCCCAAACGACTCCTCAGAAATGTTAGTTATTACTGAATCTGTATGAATCACTGCAAATTAAGAAGAGCTAGAAACATAGCTTTTGTGTGCAACTGAATTGTTGAAGGAAGAACAGAGGCTTTATCGTGGACCTTACCAAAGATTAAGAAACCTAATTCTATTTTTTATGGATATTACTATTTTGTTTGTCTGTCTCCACATCATGCTACTTTTCAGCAAAGTACTGTTCAGTAAAAAAGACTAATGTTAAAACAGAAGAGTCCTTTGATCTTCCTACAAGGTCTAATGTTAGCCTGGCTATTGCTAGTTCTTAAGCAGACATGATCATTTAATGTACTGTTTGTAGCTTCTAAATCTAAAAAGAGTAAAAATTTGTTTTTAGGTGTTTTGTAAGATGATTTTATATTAATATTATCATATATTCAAATGGTTTAATCTACAATGATGTATTGTGGTATGAAACTAAACCAGATGGCCTTTCCCAGTATGCTCTAAGTCAGCAGTTTGACTGGGGGAGCGCACTGGGGGAGGCATACTGCCAGCTCCAGCAACAGCAGGGCAGTGTTCTATAACCAGTGTCCATAAAATAAGGAAATTCTGCGTGACATAGGGAAAAAAAAAAAAAAAAAAAAAGTTGGACTTCCCAGCAGAAATGGGCAATTTACTTTCTTTCTCATCAGTATCTCCACAAGCCTTATTATTTTTCAGACAGAATAGGCACACACTGATCTTTTCAGCTTGAGCGTTAGGAGGCTAATAAAATACAAGAAGTTACTTTGCAGACCTTCAACAAACCTGTAAATATATTCTGCCTGAAGACATTACAGAGCAAAAAATAAATAAGTAAAAAAAAAAAAAAAGTGTTTATCAAACAGGGGAATGGATGCACAGCAAATGACTGAATATGTGTGTTGATGCAAACTAATGAAGAGATAGGTCAAGCAGTTCCTAGTCTCCAGCCATTAATTTGCTGGCAGCAAAAACTGCACTAAGCTTGAACAGAAATTACAGGGATGGTAATTAGTGGATGGAGAAAAAATATGAAAGAAAGAAAGAYAGTCGTTATGATTAAAATATGAATCATATTGGACTGATCATCATCTTGTGCAATAAGTAAAATTCTTTAGTATTGCTCTTGATCTTTTCTGTTTTGCACACTAAGAATGCTATAAGTGTGCCTTTGGCCTTTTATTATAGCCCTCAACTCTCATAAGGCTCCAGGAGAATTTTCTGGGAACACTGGAGAMGTCAGCTTTTCAGACATTACCATGGGGAACCTGACTTTACGGAAATTGTCTCCTCCAGTCCTATTATCCTAAATTCTCAACAGATCCCTAGTGCTTTCACAGCCAAAGGCCATCCCCTTATGTTCCCAAGATACCACTAACTACAACTAAGACATCAAGTGTTTTCTATTCCTTTCTCTCCTGATTCTATATTGCTATGTTACAACTTTTTAAGAATTTGTAGCATGTTGCAAAAATGTATACATACATATAAATATATATATATATATTCATATATATATATATTTGTACACACACAGGTTCTGCAACCAGATGGGATACATTCAAGTGTGCTGAAGAAGCTGGTTGAAATCACCAAGACCTTTAAAAATGCCGTAGGGATTGGGAAAGGTTCCTAAAGACAGGAAAAAGATAAATGCCATGCCCATCTTAGCATCATCTACAAAGTCTCTCAGAGGCGWCCCACATTGCTTCTTCCCATATCTGAAGGGGTAGCTGGCACTACGAAGTGAGTTACTAAAGAGGTTATCCTTCAGCAAGCACTTGCTTCCTTTCAAGAGCAGTAGGTACTCTCCTTTATGGAGGTCTGGGTATAGTTAAAGATTGAACAGCTCTTCCATTCTAAAACACAGGGAAAACACAAACCCAGGAGCTGCATCAAGCTAGTCTTGCATGTGTAAGGTACAACTCCTTGTGTGGTTTTGAAGGGGAAAATGGAAGCGGGAGAAGAAAGGGAGGCAGAGTAGTGGAAGCAAGCCCTGAAAAAACAGTAATTATTTTTCATTTGAATTTGGCTATATCTCCATTATGTAGGCTACAAAGCTTAATTATAAAAGCTCTTGCTATTGAAGTATTTTCCCTTATCTTTGATACCCAGTCCAAATGGACTGGAAAAAAGCCCTTGAAAAACAGAAAGGAAATGTCTTTTAAAGTAATTTTTGGTCCCATTAGGCTGAATCTCATTAATAGAAAAAGGACTTCTCTGAAGAATAGAGCTTTTATATTCAGAAGCTTATAGTACTGCTGTGCCTGATTCTAGCAGCACTACAGATAATAAACTTCGCGCCATCAGGGTTTAGATTTTTGCAGCTGTAAAGTATCCATTTTATATTCAGGTAGGTTTTTATGCACATATCTGGCACTCATTGTGCTGGTTTTCTCCAGGTGCACTTGGGATGGGTGTTGATTGGGGCTCATGGAAAGATGATGGATAAAACATTTTTTCCACCGCTTTGCCATAACTGAAATGTTTTGCTGAAAATCAGCAAAAAGCAGATTTACCAGCATGATTCCTGAGGTCCATGAGGGAAGCAGGGGGGACAGCATTCCCACTGGGGTTGTTCCACCTTATATACATGCACAGAAAATATTCTTTGGGACGGAGACCCTGACTCTGTAGATCAGCTGTTAGAGCACTCACATGTGCCACTGCAGGAACATGAACCCTGGTGTCTTTCCAGTTGAGTGATATGATTACTAAACCTTTGGCAATTCAGTAGATGTTTTCATATATATGAGGGAGAAAGGGCTGAATGAATGTTCTTTAGTCTACTTACTGTATTTTCAAAATGCCCCTGCAAAAGTTACTACTTTTCTGCTTGTGTCCAAGCATGCTATTTTGGCTCTATTTATCACATTTTAATGAAAAGTTAAAAGTGACTAGGAAAGAGAGGAAACAAACACTTCTACTAATCCCCCTTGTATCATTTTTAATAATACTTTATTTTTTGAAAAGTTTGTAATCCTTTTTTTTTWAAAAAAAAATGGAAGTGAGAAGTTGGAGAGCTCTATTCCTGGCAGCRTGCTTACAGACAAATAAGGTAGCTAGGAAGATTTCAGGGGCTTTCTGTCTTGGCAAGAATATTGCTAAAGAGACTCAGCTACAAGGTATGGCTTAAAAATCATATAGTTGAAAAGGTATATAGTCGAGGTTTTCTGGTTTTTTGTTTTTAGTAAAGGCAGATGCACTGGGATCTAAAAATATCAGACTAAAGTTAGTCTTGGGGTATCAATTCTGTTCTCAAGTCAGCAGGAACTYTGCAAACTGACCATTCCCCAGACACTGGAATTGACCCCAGCTAGGGCAAAATCAGAAAGAAACATTCGCCCTACCACTGGGTTGGCACTCAGAATTTGTATTAGTTCTTGAGACTGTAACATGAATTTCAAATGTGACTTTACATATATCCCACTTTCTCTGTGTTTTTCACTAATATCACAGGATGGGAATAAAAAAAACATGTATGTGCTTACTGTAGTGTTATATGAGAGAAATGGAGGAACCACWGAAAGAAAAATTCAAGAATGGAGGAGCAAAATTTGAAGAAGATACATTGGCAAGAGCAACTGCATTCTGGCAAAGAAAGGATGAAAAACCTCTCTGCTATTCTCCTCAAAATCTCCATGTTGGATATTTTTTGAGTTCMATAGCATCTGTTCCAGATGTACCAGAAGCACCCAACACTATATGAGCCATCTGATTGTCCCTAGTAGGAAGTAGCCCTATTTTAACAAAATTAAATACATAYAGTAAATAAATAAATATGTGCAAATACTGCTATTAATTATTAATCATGAAAAACATTCATACTAATACTCTTAGTTGTTCTTTATGAAAAATTACCTATTGCAATGTAACTTAAATTTTTGAGTTAAATGGCCATCCACTTCCAGTGACCGAACATTACATTTCATCCAGTTACTTTATGTTAAACCCATGCTGTACTGATGTTTTGAGTGGTCTCAGTCTCTTAGAGTTAACGTCTATGAAGGAAAAAAAAAAATGCCTCATTGTTCCAGAGCTGATTTCTAATCTCAGCTATGCAGATGTGTATGTTTCTGACTAGATCTGCTGGTCACCTGGTATATATATACATAGCAAACAAAGAAATACAGAGTTGCATGCCTTCAGATCTGAACAGACAGTCTTAAGTAACCCAAATTAGTCATAAAGGATAAAAATAATTCATCTCACCTAATCAGCTATTGGTCTGGCAGACACAGTCCTAGTGTTTGATAGACAGTGATGGATACTGTCCAGGTGCTGCAYTAGAATTTAGCTCCTTGACTGGAAAGGTGCATGTTTTTACAGTCTCTCCATATCTTTCTCTCCTGCCAGATGAACATAATCTTATTCTAGGTCAAAACTTAAGTTCATCTGACTGCGTTTTCCTCTTATTGACCTGTTCTCCTCAGATAATCTGCTGTGCTAGCAGATAGGCTACTGGGAATTATTTACCAGGTTTAATTCCTAGAATGCCTATGAGTATGGAATATTAAAAACGTGAGGTAGGAAGGAACCTCCAGAGGTCATCTGGTCCAATCCTCTCCTCAAGGCATGCTCAGTTAAAGCACAATGCTCAGGACCATATCCACTTGATTTCTGCATATTTCCAAGGATGGAGGTCCCACAGACTCTCTGGACAGCCTGTTCCAGTGTTTGACCATTCTTATTATGCAAATTGGTGTCTTTGTATCTGGTTGGAATTTCCCATGTTCCAGCCTGTGCCTGCTGCCTCTCGTCCTTCCTCCTCTGTGTCTCTGCGACAAGTCTGGCTCCACCTTCATCTCCCCATTAGATGCTTTTAGACAGCAGTAAGATCTCCCTTGGCCCTTCTTATGTCTGAATAACCCAAGCTCCCTCAGCATCCCTGTGTGCATCTGATTCTGCAGCCCAGGATCTGGATAGTCCTCCACTGGATTTTCTCCAGTATGATAGTGTCTTTTTGCAGTACTCCAGAGTCAATCTCAAAACTGCCAAAGAGAGGGGAAGGAYCACTTCCCTGGACCTGYTTGTTACATGCTTATTAAGTATGCAGTTGGCCTTTTTGGCCTCACGGGGACACTGTTCCTGTTCAACCAGGCCCCCAGGCCTTTTTCTGCGAAGTTGGTTTTTAGCCAGTCAGCCTCCAGCCTGTGCACCTGCTGGGATTATTGYATCCCAAATGCAGGACTTTGCATTTCCCTTTCCTGAACTTCACAAAGTTCCTGTCAGCCTATTTCTCCATCCTGAGCAGTGAACGTCATTCTGAAAGAGGAATATCAAAATTCATTCTGTGCAGAGAAAGCATTAACTTATAGGTATCATCTACATATGTCATACCTGCGTGTTCCTCTTAGTTCGCTTTCTGAGAACCATCACGACAGCGAGAGATATACCATCATCCCCAGGTTACAAGCAAGGCATCAAGAGAAAGACAAGGAATTAAATTCCCTACAAAGTATTTGAAGCTTCTTGTCACTTAATGCTATCAGCATAAAATCAGCATTTCTTTCAACCTTCCCCTGAGTGATCAGAGCCATAATGCTCACTACAGCAACAAGCTTGGCACCATTTTTCAATCACATCCTGAGCCCAGGGCCAATAATTATCCCTCTGAGGTTAGGGCAGGCTCCAATTTTTGCCTATTGGTGCACCCAAAACCCACTTAAGTCACAAACAGCAATGCAGCCCATATAATGCCACAGTATCCTTACTATTTTTCAATACCACCCTGAAAAAATGCTACACAGATGGAGGCACCTAACAATTACTGTTATCTCAGCAACAGTAGTACTTGATGGTCCCTCACAAACATGTTCCCTGTGCAGTCAACAGAGAAAGGGAAGATTCTTAGACTAGTTGGGAGACTAGAGCCAAGGAGAGTTTTCAGAGGTTTCTGTCCATCTTGTTGGAGAAAGCTAGATGTCTGGGTAGAGTTAGGTTGACTGCCCCTAGGTAGGCCAAGCACCTAACATTTTGATGAAGCAAGATCTCTGTCAAACTCCTCAATTAAAAAGACTAGATCCCACTCTAAATTTTCTAGCACCGATTATAATAATTAGGAATGGTTATTTGCTCATTTTTATTTYAAAACACTTTCAAATGAGTTTTCTGCTTTTCAGATTTGTTCCAAAATTTGCTTTTTGTCCTTTTTGTTTTTCYTGTCAGCATTAGCCCTGCAAACAACATAGTGTATCTTCGTATGTTTATAAATTCCTTTCCAGTTCATCTTTCTGGGACAGCTTGTCCTCTTCCTCTTACATTTTAATCCACTGCAGTTCTGGACTACAGTTAGCCACTGATTAAAACCACAGGAATATTTACAGTCTTTCCTATCAACTGCATAGGAGGCACTGTGCCTAAAGACCTGTGAGCACCWTCATACTCACTGTACTACACCTCCACCTGTTGTGCAGAGGCTGGATGGTGCGAGTTTGCCAGGAGGGATGAACCATAAACCCAGAAATATTAGGAGTTATGAAGAGCCTCTTTCACATAATTAAAAGTTAATTAAAAGCCATTAGTATAATCTATATCTGGGGAAAAAGGGGGCCTTTTGTCTTTTATAGGAGTTTCCTGAAAGAAGCACTCGTCTGAGACTGCAACCCATTCCAGAAAAGTAAATAGAAATCACACAATAATCAACAGCCTGTCCTAGGTGGCATACTAATTTACTACAGTTCTTGATAACTTATTGCAAGTTGAATAGTCTGGTGACAGGCGGGAAAAAATAAAAGAGAGAGAGAATGTTATTTACTCTCCTCCCTGACAAATGTCTCACATTCACATCCACCTTCCTTCATCAGCTTGCTCTGAGACATTTCTTTGAGAGAATTAATAAGCAGCCAGTAAAACTTTCATAAAGGAATAGGCTGTAACTAAATTATTGCTACTGAAAACAAAAGGGCCTATTGGCCATACAAAGGTATCGCATACGCTACATGTATCAA
>NW_028186424.1:3087263-3090897 GCF_003343005.1 Rhea americana | reverse complement strand
GTTTAATAATTTTTATTTGATCATTAAAACAATGCATGTTTATACAGAACTAAAGGAACCTATATCAAAATGTTTCGAAAGGTAGTAACCAAAATTTGTGACAGTTTTAGCTGTGTAAGTCAAGGTCTAGGAATGCAGAATTAATACTGCAGCTGGGATTCATAAACAGCAGCAATGGGCTCATGTTGCCTAAAACGCAGCCAGCACACCTATCGTCTCAGCTGAATTTTCAAAAGGAACCAGCACATTTTAAAATCTGTTTCTCTGTCAATCTGATTACAAGTTGCCCAGGGCAAGACTGTCTCTCTCTTTCACATTGCACAGCAGTACATTTGCCTGTAGGTACAGCCATGATATAAGTAAATATAGCTGTAAAAAACAGACTAGCCATGGGGATTACAGTAAAGTGCCGAGCATTTTTAGAACTCAAAGCCTTTTTTTTTTTTTTTTTAACTTCTAAATGAGAACTTGGCCATATTTGAAGACGGTGACCTTAAACATTTACGGCAAATTACTTAAAACGAGCTACGCACTGCCCTCATTTCCACTGCCATACGCAGGAAGCAGCTCCCTTGCTTTCACCCATTGCAGCCGACATGCCAGGGGTTTGACGTGTCAGCTCAGCACCGGAGGTTCCCACTTGCATCGCCTTCCTTCGTGCTTTCTGCAGTTTCCAGAGATGCTAAACCTACACTAGTGAGCTGCCTGAGCCTGCTAAAGGCCATGTTTTGAGCATCTTTTCCAAAGTTTAGCACCAGGCAAGAGTTTTCAGTATCCTGGAGCTATGGATGTGACTTTGCAAACAAACGTGGACTTGTTTTGTGAGGAGCCAGTGGGTATGAATGAGCGGTTAGACATGATTCAGGTTGTTAAAACTGCTGCAGCCAGAGAGAGATAAAGTAAAACAGAAAAAATGCAGGTTCACACCTGAAAAACCTGTCACGGCACCATGCTAACTGACAATAATCATGGCAAGACACTGAGAAGCTGAACTGTTCACCTGGAAACAAGAYCAGAAATGTCAGATTGGCCACAGCTAGTTCTAACAGGATGAAGCAAGAACTTGAAGCTCCTCTTCTTCTTCTCTCTCTCTCTCTTTTTTTTTTCTCTCAGAGTGACCCACATCAATTTGGGGAAATGGTAAATAACTACAAACTCCGAACAATAACATACCCAACCTGCCAAGTCTCACACAAGACCCACTCATCTGGTTCCCATCTCGTGCTCTCTCTCCTTGATCCCAGTGTCTCCTGCATCTGCAGCACAGCACCTTTGGGCTATGGCATGAAGTCAGGGCTCCAGATGGCCATCAAGAAGCACCCCCTCCCCGCCCCGCCTCAGGCCGCAGCTAGCAATTGCAGACTCAGCAGAAGTAAAATATAGCCCAGTATCCAAACTTCAAGTTACAGTACTGGTGCTTCTCYAGCCTACAGCAAGCTCTGGAGAACTACCTTTCCTCCATACAGACCAATGGGACACAGTGTTGTCCAGAGCTGACACCCAGCTCTGCAGATGCCAGATGACAGGGATGCTCACAGGTTCCTCTAGGGAACACAGCATAGGTCATCAGCCCAGTCAGACTTACAAAAACCTGACCAGAAAGGGCAGCTGTAGCAAGACGTCAACATTTTTCTAATACAAAACAGTTGCTGACATCTTTCTTTTCCACACTTGGATTTAAAATCAGTGAATATCTCTGGTTAGTGGGAATATCTGTGAACACAGGATTAAGTTTATTATGGAAAGTGGAATCTACATCCACAATAGACGAAGCATCTTTCACTGAACTGTGGCCATATGGCTCAATATAGTGCAGATTTGACTTCCAGCTAAAACCAATTTTATGGCAATATAATTCCTTAACCTCACTGAAATATGATTGTCTCATATTGAGACATTTCTCAGAAATACACGAAATACCCTGCTAAATTTTACAGCCTAGCCACATGTTCACGCAATAAGCCATTAACCAGGCACTACYGCATTTTACCAGTAAAATGAAAATGTAGTAAGTCTGTATGTGTCTGCAAGGCATTGGAAACATTCATGGGATGCAGATCATCTCACAAAGAGCATTTCAACTTTGTATTGTCATTAGTACTCAATATTTATCATGCKCATGTTGGGGATTTATGTCTTYTCTTTCTTTYAATCCAACAGTACATCTTTTCAGTTGTCTGCATTATTCAYGCACTTRCAGTGAAACTACAAGTTGAAAAACTATCACTGAAGGGGAAGGAGAAAAAGGACTGTAGGTTATAGGCAATTTAAACAAGTAACATTCATACAAGTATGTCCATCAAAAGTTGCAATCAAAATAATGTCTGTGCTCTATCAGATCTGGGCCTGTCAGGAAAGCACTTGATGTTCCATAGTTCACATTTTGTAACACAATGACATGATAATGTGATATTCTGAATTCTCATTTAATGAAAAATCGTTTGTTTTTACATCAATACTCTGTCTATGCTTACCTTTATAATCTAGGAATGCATTACAACATTTGTCTCTTTTGCCTAAATCCAGCAATCGTATCTTTAGATCAAATAATCAGCTGCGATCTTTATTAATTCCTAATCCCTTTGTTAAGCGTAAGAAAAAGAAAAGAAAGCTTCATGAGGTTTAATTCACTGAAGAAATATCTTTTCAAGAGAGAGATGGTAACTGAACAATTGGCTGTGAACGGCGTAGCATAAAGCAAGTTGCCAAGGTACAGGAACTGTTTCTCAAAGCACACTGCASCACACAAATGCAGACCACGGTTACGAAAAGCACACAGCCTTTTCTAAACAGAACATTTATAATGAAATTACACACTCACAATGCCTTCCCCCTCAACACAAGATCTTAAAGCTATAGTAAATCCACTCAGTTTTCTACCTCTCTGTTGAAGGTTACACTCTGGAAAAGGAATGGCAAGAACGCCAGGCACAGACCAGGGTAGTATGGGTAGTATAGCAAAGCCATCATATTGATCGCTTAAACAAGATTCCCTGGAGGCAAAATGGCTGCTGGATCTTAACACGGATGTAGCTGTGATGGACAGGCAGCAAAAACAGGTGTTAAAGAGACAGGACTCCAAGCTAGATTTGAGATTTCCCCAGCAATTCACTATGGGACCTGGAGTCGTGTCCCTATTACCTCTCTGTGCTTTATGATACCCATTAACACAATGGCGATAAGCTGTACGTGCATTGCAAGTTTAAGATGATGGTACTAAAATATGACTTATTCTTAGAAGTACCCTTTCTCCAAGTATTTTTTAAAAAAATCCACTACATATATATCTCAATAGGAGTACATAGGCTGTGTTCAGTGTGCTTTTCTCATCTTCCATGTCCACCTTTTGACTACTTAATATAAAACTATTGTTGTAATGCACATAACAGATCAACGTAATAGTAAGTGTGCAAGAAAACAAACAGTATGGTGAAGAGAAATAAATAATTTCTGTCCTGTCATTACAGCATCTCAAAGGCAGATTTTCCACACAATAAGTGTAATCTTCACCCACTCAATCTCACACTTTGTTCTAGATGCAACAGAACCAAATGTAAACACCATTAAATCCACCTGAAGTTCAGTCTAACACATCTTTACCCTGAGTAATAAAATCTCTTGCTATAAAATTTGG
>NW_028186424.1:3045424-3087168 GCF_003343005.1 Rhea americana | reverse complement strand
GTAGGGGTCTATACAGTCCTGCTTCATTTTAATATATAAGATGTTTTCTGAAATAAGAAATCCTTTGTTACATAAGAGAAGGCTGAAGAACCAGGTTTGTTTTGACCATTTGCTGAAGTAAAACACTTTGTGGTAACTGTGTCTTGGTTTTCAGAGGAGTAAGAGTGCAGGTCTTGGAGCTCTTTTATCCTCTATAGCACACCAGTATTTGCAAGATTGTCCTCAGCTTCATTTTCATGACTTTCATATAGTAAAGAGATGCTCAATACAACATGAAGAGTTAATAATCACATTATCAGTGCATAATAACTTTATCCTTATATCTGATCTGAAAGTTAGTTAATGTATCTATTTTTAGATCTAGTAATTACCATTAGAAGTCTCATCACTCTGAGGAAAAAAGCAAAAGCATTCCCCACTACGCTACAAATTCTGAAAGGACTGTATTTGGAATAGTCTGTAAAAAGGAATCACAGTCACATCACGTCACATCATGCTGAGCACAAATCAGTGTAAATCATTCTTTGCTTCAGAAAAAAATGTCCCTTCAATTAGAGTTGTGAATCCACCAGTGGTTTTGGATGCTGAGTTCTGTATCAGCTTATTTGAGTTAATGGAAAGATGCATTCTGATCACAATGAGATGAGAAAATACTTTTCAAGGAGGCACTTGCRCACAGTTTCTATCACTCTTACTAAAATATGATCTACTCATGAATATACATAGTGCTGCAGAATAGAAGACTGAGAAGGCACCTTGCAGACGGAGCAGAGGACAGGCCTGCCCGCAGAGCAAATCCTGAGAAAGTTCTGGTCTTCTGCAAAGACAATCTTCACCCATGGGGCTAGGAAGTAATATGATAATACAAGACCTGAATCCAAATTTATATCCATTGATGCCCATCGCAAATAAATAAATAGACATATGATTTTGCAAATACCATTGAATTATCAAACTATTTACTTTGTCTCTTTCACTCCCTGATTTCTATCTTCATGCATCATCACTGCTTTCTACACATTCCTTTAGAAAAAGCACACATTTCCTCCTGTTCTCATAGCTCTCAAATGACACAATTTCTGAGATCCCAGCTGATCCTACTGCTAAATTTCAGAGTAGAGGACAATTCCTGCATATGCCAGAGGCAAAACAACCCAAATCCACTGGACAGTAATGAAACATATCCACTAAGGTCACAATAGCCTGAGACTTATTTGCCTACTATCAATTAGCCAACGAGGCTAAATAACCAGTTTCTGAAAGTGCAAAGGAGGCTGACCAGAGAGGATAAACCGGAGCAGGTCCTGTTGCAATCACACTGTCATGAATGTCCAAATCTGAGATTTTTCTCTCATAAATGACCTGGAAGGCAACTCCAGTGGGCTGTTATAAGAATGAAATTTATATTTCATTRAGTTTGGACTGAATAGCAACTTGGAAAGAATTAAGTGCCTTTTACCCTAAAATGGTAATCTTGCAAAAAACAGACAAGTGGCTAAAATGAGGTAAAATCAAGTATGAGTCTTATTTTCCAGCAGTATTGGTGTGTTCTAATGCAAGTGGAAATACATACTATGGCAGCAAAACATGGCAGACAAATATGAGGGTGCAAATCATTCTAAGACTTAGGTTATTTTGCTTTTACTGGCAGAGCGAATGTATTTACTAGAATCATTTCAACAACCTTCAAAGAATATTTTTTTGCTGCTTGAGAAATACAATAACCCAGAGTGGGTTTTATGCAATTTATCTGGGCAAAAATCTCAGTACAGCCTTACAAGTCCTGCTGCCTGCCAAGTAACCACAGAGATATCATCATTATCTATACTATATAGCTGGAGTCTCCAAAGTCATAAAAAACTGTTTAAGGAATGATTGAAAAGTGTCAAAACTTATCTTCAGACTGGACTATCAAAATGATTTCTTCAATCACCTCAAGAGAAATTTAAAAAAATACCAATAATAGAAAATAATCTTTCTTTACAATTACTGCTGTGTACATAAGTAATTCCACCCCGCCAAAGCTAACTCCATCAAACTAAAAACTGTAACTCCCAATTCATTATGGGCAAGAAAGAGATATTAAGAAACAAACATCCACTCCCTCTCTCTATCTCCTAAACCTCAATAACTTAATCCTTAAACCTACCAAGGACTATGCAAAGACAGACTCCTCATGTGGGATGGATGGATTGTCCTTCCCTTTCTAAGCACAGTGATTTCTGAAAATCGCATTTCTTCACAAAGAAACAGAACAATATCACTAAACTGGATTTCTAATTGCCTTGCTTTTCTGTACCAAATACAGATATAAGTTTTATCCTGAGAACCACTCTATCAATGCTTTTTCCTCCTTCATCTTCTCATTACTGTCAGYCTTCCTTCCTTATGTCCAGAACAGAACATGTTACCTTTTTCACAAACACATCTTTTTACTCTTTTCATTAATTGCTCTTACCAGTTCTATCCAACTGCCTACTACTCATACACAACTATTTCTTTATGTCTTTCACATGCGGAAATAAGCACTGATGTGGACATGCAAAAGGGGAGCTACTGTAGGTGGCTCAGTGTGATTGGGTGGAATTGACTGCTGATATGACAGCTGCTTCCTGAACAGCTCTTCAAAAAACATCTCCAGGACCTACAGCTTTCTGCTACTGCTTCCCTTCTCTCCCAGCTACTGCAGTGCTCCTGACTGCCTTGGAGCAATTCCTTCTTTTTCACCCTGTCCTGGTTTAGATCCTCACCTGTTAGGAGTGAATGTGACACTCTGCTCCTCTTAACTCAGCCTACACACGCATATTGGCCTTGCTCTCAGAAATCCCTGACAATAAAAGGCAACGTGATCCTGTCTCAAAAGATTAAAAAAACAACTGGTGGATCTGAAGGACTTCTGGATACTTACAGGACTTGGTATCAACCACAGCAGAACAGAAATGTGAGTACAGAGGAAGAGAGACAGGTCCTGCCCTTCACTTACAGTGTATATCAAGAAAATAGATAAAATAAAAAGGAAAAACATTACGATTGCTCTCCATCTGGTGAGTCAGTGGAGAAAAACTATGGCTGTAGTTTCAAAATATCTTAGCTTCTACTGGAGCAGGCAAATGAAGATCTAGTTCTCAAAAACGCTGGGTATACAGCATCTCCTGTTGTGATCCCAAGCAGAAACCTTCTGATTATGTCAGGAGCCAGTGCTCTCATCTCTTGAAAATCTGATCCTAATCGTAGGTGCTAAGCAATTCAGATCCTTTCTCTCCTCCCCCATTATCCCCCAATTCTGCTACCCAAAGGACTGTGTAGATGTCAAGTCTGTTACAGAGCTGGGAACTAATGCAGAGCATTTTCAGTGTCAGTCAAGAACTGAATACCACACATTTCTTAGTTTCATATATTTACTAGTTAATGGCAATTACAAATCTGCTACCTGTTCTCCACCTGTGCTATTAATACCGATTGCTAGCAGTCTGGTGATACGGCTTTAGGACATCAGAGCATTATTATGGATAACAATCTATTTTTTCCCCTCAGATGAAACAGAAATAACAGTTTCTGATCAGCTGTGCTGTCGCTGATGGAAGAATATTCTGTTTAACAGAATGACCTGTGTTACCTTTTGCTGGGGAAGTGTCAATTGTGAAAAGCTTCATTAAAAAGAGAGAATGAACAAGCAAGTCAGAAAAGCCCTTTAAGAAAGTTGGGCTGTCAGGTTTTCTCTGAGGGAAGTAACAGTTCTTTTCACGCCACACTGTGAACTGAATTGTATTTGACATTTATTTCAATTCAAACCTACCTAAAAGTTACACAGTCAATCAACATTCATTAGAGTCAAGAGTTGGGATTTATTAAAGTGTTTTTCTCTTTTGAATTTCACCCCCACATATCCTCCTTCAGCAACTTTCCAGCTCAGCATCTGTACAAGACACAACTTTTTATTGAGCTCTGCGCACAGAATATTCTTTTCTAGCATACTTAATGACAGCAGTATGTACCCAGAGATGAGATACTTCAGAGATGAGTATAATTGAGAGAGCGAGATTGCTGCTGATATATAGCTGACATAGATGTGCACCACCACCCTTTAATGGACCTGCTCAAGCCTCTGTGATAGCAACCTCCTGCTCTCCACTGCCATGGTTTTAGGTAAGACTTCAAAAGGTTTAGCATTTGATATTGCTATCCTGTCTCCCCAGCTTCTACCACTTCACCAAGTTTTGATAAGCTTTCACTTGTACAGCAGGTTGTGAATTTACAGATTAGACAACAGAATCAACCCAGAAGTGCTCAAATAATGACAATGTTGCTTTCAGTGCAACAAACTTGGATTACAACACCATGGTATTAAGCAATGTTCCTGTTCAAATGCAGGGTATGCTTGAAAAAGTTGAGTGAAAAAATGAAGGATTAAACAGTTATCTCTGCTTCTGTGATATATTAAAGATAATGAAGCCTTATAAGAAAAACCATAAAATGTTTTCTTGTGTGCCTTAATACTAAAACTGAGAAAAAATAGATGATGCTTAAATATGTCTACTGAGGCATCCATTTGTTGAGGGAACAAATCTAAAAGGCAGACTGCAACCCATATGTATACAACTGATTCACTTACGAATTAAATTACTGACACCAAAAAATTTTCAGAAGCACTAATTTACCATAAAAATGGAGTAATTTTGCTAACTATAAAAAACTCATATCTTCATAAATTTTAAGGACAAAATGGGCCACTGCAGTCTATTTTATGACTGTAACACTGATGAGACTGCATATGATAGCACTGTAGATTTCTAATGTCTTTTTTATTAGCATAATTTTGCTAACTTGCTAGAATTTCTTCATCTCTCTACTTTTTATCTATTTAATGTTATGCTGCCTGTAATTGTTACATAAAAACATCATCATGTACAGTAAGATCTCAAAATGATGCAATTTTATTTCCTAGATTAGAGTCCAATGAATCATTTTATTGTAAGAGTTTATTTCAACTGATGAAGGAGAATGATTTAAGGATCAAAAGGTTTCCACAAGTCATACTAACACCATCCTATTCAATATCACCACAAATGAATCCTCTGTGGCCTTGAAGCTCCACATAGCAATAGTTTAGGTCTTATCAGGACATACTGGCACACAATTAGTATCCAAGTAACCTCAGTGCATCCCTACATTAATGGAATCATATTTCAACTGATAAAAGGTCTACAGCTTTCAAGGAAGAGTGTTAGCTACATTAGGAATTGCAGMGATAGCTATGAGAAATAAATGGTGCTCTAAAGTATGCTATATTTTTTGCCTGGGGTCTATTTCCAACTGATTTTTCAGTCCCATTAATGACACTAACAGAATGAACTACTTCGTGTAGATCACCCCGACCTGAATTTGCCACTCATCTAAACAAGAATACAAAAATAGTYCACTTACATAGTTCCATTCTTTAATCTGGTCTCAGCTAAAGACCTCCAGACGAACTTCCCGAAACAGTCCAACTGTAGAAGAAGACCTGGCAAACAAACTCTTACAGAAAGATGCCAGATATGTATGGCTGTCATTCTGCCATCCGTATTGCTCACTAAACACCAAACACCATATCTTGGTTGAAATCCAGAGAATTTCCATTAATTTTAAGGAGCGACTTTGGAACTGAACTAGCATAAGAGCACAATTCGTCCCTTAATGACAGTTATTTGCAAAAGGGGAGCGGTTTTATGTAATCGGTCTGAACACCTGCTTTTGTAATCAGCCTATGTAATCAGACAGATTACATGATTACTACCAAATATTGTGCAGCTATATCCTGAGAGAAGAATTCATTGCCATTTCTCATTTTTAATCAATGTCACAGAAAAAAATACCAAAGAAATAAAAATAACATTCGGTCTCAGCAGGTGTTCATAAAAGGAAGASGTGAAATAAGTGTGAAGTTTGCTTTACGTGTATTTTTGGAATAGATTTAAAGCCTTTAAAACCAAACTTTTCTCAAAAAATTTCAAAACAAAATTCCTGTTTAATAGATAGATAGTATGCACATCAATCAGCAATCCACTAAGTATACATCAATTCTGACACTATTTTAAAATACCAAGGGAAAAAAATGGCAATGGGCAGGACTTACTTTCATTGTCCCCTCAGACTCATGGAAGCCTATGAACGACACGAGTGAACGATGAAAATTAATACATAAAGCACTCTGCACAGTGAGATCTGCTATGAGATCAGATTACGTTACCCTGGTCAGGATCCACCTTCAAACAGAAAAACCTTCAAAAAAAAATCATGAAAGGTATAAACTTTGGCACATCCTCTGCCAAGTTACTGATGACTGGTATCATTTTTGTTGCTCTCTTTCATTTCTAATTCTGCTGTAAGAATTATTATCCTGCTTAACCAATCTGATAGCCTTCTCTGATGGAATGACTGGCCGGGTAGATGAGGGGAGAGCAGTGGAYGTTGTGTACCYTGACTTCAGCAAGGCTTTTGACACTSTCTCCCAGAACATCCTCCYAGAGAAGCTCAGGAAGTGTGGGGTAGCTGAGTGGACAGTGAGGTGGACTGAGAACTGGCTGAAAGGCAGAGCTCAGAGGGTCGTCACCAGTGGYGTGGAGTCTAGTTGGAGGCCTGTGGCTAGTGGCGTCCCCCAGGRCTCAGTMYTGGGTCCCATCCTATTCAACTTCTTCGTCAGTGACCTGGATGAGGGGACAGAGTGCCTCCTCAGCAWGTTTGCTGGTGATACCAAGGTGGGAGGAGTGGCTGACACMCCYGAGGGCTGTGCTGCCATTCAGAGAGACCTGGACAGGCTGGAGARYTGGGTGGAGAGGAACYTCCTGAGGTTCAACAAGGGCAAGTGCAGGGTCCTGCACCTAGGGAGGAATAACCCTAGGCACCAGTACAAGGTGGAGGCTGACCTKCTGGAGAGCAGCTCTGCMRAGAAGGACCTGACAGTGCTGGTGGATGACAGRTTGACCACRAGCCAGCAATGTGCCCTTGTGGCCAAGAAGGCCAATGGTCTCCTGGGGTGCATTRGGMAGAGTGTTGCCAGCAGGTGGAGGGAGGTGATCCTGCCCCTCTMCTCAGCCCTGSGGAGGCCTCATCTCGAGTCCTGTGTCCAGTTCTGGGCTCCCCACTACAAGAGAGATATGCAGCTACTGGAGAGAGTCCAGCGGAGGGCTACGAAGATGATCCGAGGGCTGGAGCACCTGCCCTACGAGGAATGGCTGCGAGAGCTGGGCCTCTTCARCCTGGGGAAGAGAAGACTGAGGGGGGATCTGATCAATGTGTACAAGTACCTGAAGGGAGGGTGTCAAGGGGCCGGGGACAAACTCTTTTCAGTTGTCCCATGTGACAGGACAAGAGGTAACGGGCAGAATTTGAAGCACAGGAAGTTCCGCCTGACCGTGAGGGGGAATTTCTTCCCTGTGAGAGTGACGGAGCACTGGACCAGTTTGCCTAGAGAGGTGGTGGAGTCTCCTTCTCTGGAGATATTCAAGGCCYGCCTGGATCCAACCCTGTCTACCATACTCTAGGTGACCCTGCTGAGTGGGGAGGTTGGTCTAGATGATCTCCAGAGGTCCCTTCCAACCTTACTGATTCTATGATTCTATTTCTTGCAAAGATTGCCATCAATCACATCGAAGTATTTGACACCAAAAAAAATTGAGAAATAGTTCTAATTCAAAAACCTTGCAGACAGCAAACCTCACATATAGGATTTGTATAATAATTGGTTTGGAGTAACAGATTAGACTGGGCAAGATGTTCAAAATGCTTCAGCAAACTCATGAGCAAGAGGACTGGAAAACTACTGAAGGAAAAAAATCTGCAGTCAACTAAAAATATCTGTGCAACTCAGCTAAAATAAAATGAAACTTATAAACATTTTCAATATGATAAACTATTTAACACTGAACACAGTACACTGTGTGCAGTAGAGACCTTTTAATATAAAAAGAATGTTATTGTCTTGAACGTATAGTATGATTCACATCTTGAACATTAAGATATATTAGGAGCTTCTTGTAACATTATTTAGATATCTTAATGCAATGTTTGGGCAAAATTACTTTGCCCAGAAAATAAAGGAAAATTCTAGCCTTGGAGCTTGTTGACCTGTTAAAGGCAAAAATGTTTTGGGGAAGAAATGTTCTGATACAATATTGGTTATTTTAATACTTTTTAAAAATACCTCTTATTTTAAAGAAAAATTTTTAAAAGTAGATTTTAGCTTACTTATTTTCAGCTTTGTTCTAGCTTTCTTACATTCAGTTTGTTTATGGCTTGGCAGTTACCTTTCTGCACCTTTTCCACGAAGAGAAAATTTAAAAGCAACTCTTGGTTATTCAAAGACAGGCCTGCTTCCAACACTTGAGTTCAGCACAGAAAGACTTAAGTGCTTGTACTCTTAAGCTCAGGGAAAAATCTCAAGGAAGATAGTAAAAAGGTTGCTAGAACTTGCATACTAAATTAAAACAATCATGTAGAGGACATGTGATATAAAATTTCAGTATAAATTTTGCCAAACTAAAGCCAGACAGAGCATATATATATAAACAACCAAAAGCTCAGTCTTATATTAGGAAATACTAGGCAACTTTAATGACAACTACAAACACTTGGAATGCTCCCTTGATGACAAACACACAGTGCATTCCCACATTTTTGGTATCTGCACATTTTATTTTCTAATGCCAGGGTAGCCACTGGCAATAACGCATAGCTAAGAATGACAATGAAATACATATGGTATGATTTGCTTTCAAACCCTTACTRTCTAGTTTGTACCTGATATTAGTGGGAGATTTGTTTAAGGTCATGTTTGTCCAAGAACCAAATCTTAGCTCCATTGCCTCAGCAGGAACCAAGAAATCCTGCTTCAGACCGCCAGAACCTTCTACCAACTTCTTCCCTTGCTTTAAGGAAATAATAAGTTTTAATCTGCTCTTCCTCAYTTTACAGACTGCACCACATTTCTGCTGTCACACAGATCAGTTTCATCTCAACCTTATTTTCAGGTACTCCTTTTATAAAAAAATGGTAGTGCCAAATCACATTTTGGCTTGCAAGAATTCCAGTTCAGTCTATTACCGTCATGTTGAAAACACCTTTATCTGCTGTTGTTAYCTGTATGATACCAGCTCTGCTTCTTGTTTGGCTGTTCTGTGTGTGACCTGCTGCACGCTGTGTGTGTAACAAGTTACATTTGGCAAAGCTCAAGTTTGAGAAGATTCAGGTCTTATTTTGTTTCTACTTTGGTTCTGCTGTCCTAAGGTATTTTGGTAAGGGAGGAGGGGGATGTTTCTGCCCAGTGATTGTAYTTGTTCTCTCTTACTGCAGAGTTGGAGGTACAGACAAGCGAGACTGAGGTTTTTGTGGATTTCAGCTATTCTGTTTTAAGTCACCAGAAGCCTTTAAGTTAAAAGCCTCCAGTCATTCAGTTCAACATTTGGGAAAGCGCTACGTAAGCATTAAATGCAATTGTTAATATCTCCCAGGGACAGCAAGCAGCTCGTATCGCTCTGAACTGGCCCCTCTGGCTGCCACRCAGGACTGCATTATTCATCTCCGGAGGGAGCTGTGTTCAACCTTTTTTATCCACAGCCAAATATGTTTATTTATTACAGCACTTCAGTGTGTTCTCTCCACGTCTCAGTTCACTTCTCAGGCATTTCTGGTGTAAGAGCCAGGATTAAAAGAATGCTTCTCAGCGTCTTTGGTTATCTTTAAATTGTTCTACAAAGATGTGTACAGAGGCAGAAGCAACCCCCTGCTCTTAGTAACGCAGACAATAAGCAATTCTCTCTGGCTGCAAAACATACCTTGCAGCTGTCCCTGATTTTTTACCTCAGAAGTTCACCATCCTCCTTGATCTCAGTTGCACTTTACTGACCAAGTGAGACAAATAAATGCTGGAAAACAAAATAAGTGAACAGCCTTCTGGCAACAAATTTTTGTTTAAAAAAAGGACAACAAAAAAAGAAGTGCTTCATAGCTTAGTGTGCTGCTAAATAATACTTTTGCTTCCAAGCAAAAGCGTATCTTAATATTGTTGAAACAACAAATTTGTCTGACCCTACAGGCTCTTAAGCAAATCTGTGCATGGAAGAGGCAGAGAGAGCAGGAAGTCAACCATCTCTAAAGCTGCTCAACAGTAACTGAAAATTAATGTGTCACTTTTTGCTCTCTTAACATGCCCATAGGGATTGCTCTACAAGCCCAGAGTAGCGCTAACTGCTTGCACTGTTCCACATAKGACATCACCCCGTGAAAGCACAGGTTTCCTCTGAGCGGTCCCAAAGACCGGCCCTCTCATGTTCATCATCTGACCTTTCCGGCTCCCTCCTCCAAGGGGGAGCCTGCAGATTCAAAGCTGGCATATTAATACCAGAACCCAGACAGAAMAGGACTGTACTTACTTGTGCAAAAAACTGTCTTTTACAAGAGCTAGTCTACTAGTATGTCACTCCATTAGGCCACCCACATTAGTCATAGCTGGTCTTAAGACACACCTGCAAATAAGCAACTCTTCTGCCTGTCTGGAATAGCTTAGTAAAAAAACCTCTATGTCCTCGCATCACTAGTTAGGCTAGATACAGATGATAGAGCCCCAAAACGGATACCTTCACCTAGAATCCATAATATTTAGCACAGTCAAGCAAGATTGTATCTACATGTTTACTCAGAGTCATTTTTTTTTCAAAAAACCCCCTGCTAATTCTTATCAAAGAATAGTAAGACCACACTCATGGGTGGACAGGGAGAATTGGTTGTCTTCTTGCAGAGTGCTGTTCATGAAATTTTTATCTCAGATAAGGTAGGTTTATTAGATAAGGAAGATCAAAGTGGCTATAGCTCCGCTGTTACCACTGGACACAAGGTGGTATGTGTTCCTGACTCACATGCTGTGGTCACAGTCGCAGTGAGATGTAGCTTGCCTCAACCTTTCACTGTCCTTTCTCTTCATCTACACCGGGGCTACAGCTGCTTCTGTACTCAACATATTCACTGGCTGGTGGATTACCTTACATTTTCTACGACTGCACAAACATTAACTTATTAGCCTTCATAATAACTGTGGAAAATGAGCTTTTGCATTCTGAAGCCTATGCAAAACCCAGTGGAGGCTATGGGAAGATTCCTACAGCCTTCGAGAGGCTTTGAACCAGGCGCTCATGCAACAAAGTCAAACACAGGATTCCGTTTTACTTAAGACAAGACAGCAAACCAAACTTGCAATCAAGGTCAGTTCCATTCACCAGATTATTTACGGATGTTCCAACTCCTCTGGCTATTTAAAACATTCCTGTTTTAAACATTTCTGGGTTTACTTACAATCGACATGGAGTTTTATATCAAGTCTCATAGAACGGACAAAAGTTCAAGGCTACTTGTAGTTCCATCAACCCATTTTATCTGTAATATTTTTAAAACAGGGCCCATGCTATGAAAATTAATATTTTATCAAAATCATTGATGAATACATCAGTGTTTGACTTTATTACAGCATTTTTTTTGACGTGTATTTGTAAAGTTCATTGTCATGATAGTTAACGGTAAACACATGACACA
Source organism: Rhea americana (assembly GCF_003343005.1). NCBI lineage: Eukaryota > Metazoa > Chordata > Aves > Rheiformes > Rheidae > Rhea > Rhea americana. Next base: position 3,075,606 of record NW_028186424.1, on the reverse strand, counting down.
AGGTTTTCAAAGATAGCTAAGTAYATCATTTTCACTAGTGTATGTTCCTGTAAGTCATTTAGTCATTTTTTAAACTTATCCTTGATATGGTTAATTAGGATGAACAAAAAAAAAATCAAACAAGGTGACTCAGTGACRTATCTACTGTGATTATTTAATAAAGTTTTTAAAAACTGAAAGAGAATCTAATATTTAAAGCAATTAAGTCCCAGTGCAAAGCCCTTTTCTCACTTTTTCCTTCCTGTCTTTTTTTGCAAACAACCACCAGTAGGAATCCTTAAACTAAGAGGCATGTGGCTAAATTAAAAACTCAGTTTCTGCTTCCTTATCTTAAAAGACACAAAGAGACATACTGATTCTGCTCTATAAGGGTTATCACTTTGTGCCCTATACAGTTAAATTCTTCAGGTTCAATATGAAAATTCAGTATTCAGCTGTCCAATGACCAAACAATTGCCATCACCCTCCCCCAAAATTATACTCTATTAAAGAATACCAGTCCAATGGACTACTTCAAATGTTAGTGCACAAACGTTAGTGCATAGAAAAAGGAAAACTCTGATGGGAACATATCATTAAACTAAGTAGCACTATATTCAATTTTTTCCCTAATGCTTTGCTTAGAATTCATGAATGGACTAAGATTACCTGAGCCCAGGTTTAAAATGAAAAAGCTCTCTTGAACACACCTATAGCCATCTAGTAGTTGAAAGGCTTTAAAATGTTCTAGCAGGACCTAGTATCAGAAAGGAACAGATGCCTGCGATATACATTACATGTCATCTTAGGTTTACCTGCCAAAAAATCAATTATGTAAAGCAAACTTTCAAACAGAGGCCAGATTTGAAAAGGAAACAAACATTTGGTGGAAAATAAAGCACCTTTAGAAGAAGAGCAGAAGAGCTCAGCTGCTTTTGCATGCTGTCTCCACAAGTCCCTACTATTATAAACAGTTTTCACTCCCTTCCCTTTCAGTGATAATTATTTCAGTAAAGTTTGAAATTCTTTTCAGTAGACAGTTGTACAATAGTTAAGTGGTTCTGCTAGAAAAACACTGCTATAAATATTATTCTGACTGAGGACCTGTATTTCTGATTCCCAATGTATTAGAACAAGAACACAAGGCTGAATATATAGCATTATAGAGGAGGAGTTTTTCTTACAGTAAAATCTCTCTGTATCATCTACAAGATAAACACTGAATCACAAACACAGATAAAGGCAAGTTCTGGTCCTGAGCAGCTGATAAAACAAATATGATCAGTTCATTAATAGACATCTTGGTGTATACAGATCCTGGTTTCAGATATTATTCTTTCAATTAGGTCATCAAATTATTCACGAGAATGTAACAGAAATTTGGCAGAGTGGATGATCCTACGCTACCGCAGGAGATGCTATCCTGGGACAAATCCATGGTCACAATTTTAGGCAATTCTGTTTTGACTTCAGACTGCTGAACTGTGGAACCTCCTAGGGCTTATCATCTATTTTATTTCATTGCTTGATTATCACACACATCCAAGTTTTTCAAGGACTGGACTAGTTGGATGCTGTATTATCTGACAACTAAAGATAAACGGCATTTGGGGACTGGGAAGAGATTCAGCCAGATGATTTTTATGATAAAATTTCACCATATAAAGTCTTTAGGACTTTCTAGTAGAGGAAACTGAAACACTATGCACAACTTTATGTTACTCTTCAGCTTTTCTTTTTTAATATGTACTCACTTGAGAGGTTTATCTTTAATAAACAAGTACATTATGCAGCTTCTAGGAATTTGCTGTTACTTGCAAGCAATACTGACCAAATTACGATGGGACATAAATATGTCAGACACTAATAATACAGGATCTCAAAGTAATAGGCTAGATGGGAAGCATTTATACTAAGCTATCATTATACGTAGCATAGTTTGTCTTTATAGTATAAGGAGTATAGTTTACACAAAATGAGATCCCACATTAATGGCAGAACAACTGTATTTGCCATTAATTAAACTGTATTTACAAAGAAAAAAATTGAAAGATTGCCAGTATCTGAAACTCTATATTATTATATATGATGCTTTTGTCACTGTAGCATTAAATGTTTGGAAATGCAAAAAGATCCCATGAGAAAAGTCATTTTTTTCTTATTCTGGGCTTGATTTCATAGAATCATAGAGTGGTAAGGTTGGAAGGGACCTCTGGAGATCATCTAGTCCAACCCTCAGCCCCGTATAGGAATTGAATCCACAACCTTGGCATTAGCAGCACGACGCTCTAACCAACTGAGCTGAACCTGATTTGTTTTTAGACTGCAAACATGACATTTGTTCTGTATTCTGATTTGATGCTGGACTACTACTTCTGCTCATATCACTGAGTTTTTTCCTGATCTGGTTTTAGTTAGAAATATGAAACCACAAAGAAACACAAACTCTACTGGTCGAGTCCAAAGCACAATACATGTCCTTCATGTTTCAAGTGCTAAAGAATTCAGAGAATAGAACTGAGGAAAAACCTCTGTAAACTGGGTAGCTGGGCTTAAGGGAMAAGTCTGAAAACAGTCAAGACAGTAAATGAACATGAGCTACTAAGGCAGAAGCAGAAGTGAAGGAGAAGTTGGTATAGTTCTCCTTGTAGCCAGAAACAATTGTTTTCTATTACTGAGACAATAAAAGTTATTTACGTCTGTAGCTGGATGAGGTGAGATTAATTATTGAGAATGACCAGAGTGAAGATTTGCACAGAAGATCTGCAGACAGTAGAGGGAAATTATTCCAAGTCATTATCCACATTTTGAGAAAAACAAATTCCATACTTTAATAGTCCAAAATCCACAACTGCACAATATCTGAAGTCACATTTTACCTTTCTTTGCCTATCTCTCCCTTACACACACATCAATGGAAAAAAACAGACTGTGCTATATCTAGCTATATCTGCAGAAGACAGGATGAGACAAAATATTTACTTTTAAACCTCTTTTACTGCTCAATTTCCATGTATCATTAGTCTTCAGCTCTTTATTTCTTCAGAGATCAGTGAGAAAATACTTCCTGTACCACACACAACAGTCTGAAGGCTGCTGTGAACTGGAAGCAATCTCTTCAGCTTGGGCTTCACTGGAGTCTCTGCACAAATACTTTCTGGGGCACAACCAGATGTTTTACTTAAAAAGTGAATCACACTACAACTGAAACAAAATAACTTCCAATCAAGCTAACTGGAAACTAGTCACCTACTGGTGGATTCCAAGCAGAAAAATAAATACTAGCAATAAACTGACATAGAATTAAAGATATTTGGCAGCTCTGCTCGACATGTACCCTGTATAAGACAACAGAATATGAGAAGGGGAACAGTCCTGCAAYTAAAAATTATCATTCTATTTACAGAGATACAGCGCCAAACAGATAAATTGCCCAGTCCCCACAATAAGGGGTCCCCACAATAATTACAAACATGGCTGAATATTTACGCTCACACTTCCCTGGCATAGAAATACAACAGCTATGTGCACATTTCAATAAATATCATCTTACTCCCCTTTGCAGCAGCTTCCAGACACATGACACTTCTTATTAAATCCTTTCTTACCTCTCCTCTCAAAAAGGCAACATGGTTCTACAGTTAGAATTGCACCTTCCTGATGATCCCATTCTCATCCTGGTATTTTCATTATCTGGGACTGACTTTCCACTAGTGAATTACGATAAAAGCCTCTTCACTTCCCTGTCTGTTATCCTCACCATCTGTTCTTYTCTAGAAGAAAGCCAGCGTCACTCCAGTGTTCAAGAAGGGCAAGAAGGAGGACCCAGGAAACCACAGGCCAGTCAGCCTCACTTCCATCCCTGGAAAGGTGATGGAACAGCTCATCCTGGATGTCTTCTCTAAGCAGGTGGCGGACAAGAGGCAACAGACACAAACTGAAAAACAGGAAGTTCCAACTGAATATGAGGAAAAACTTCTTTATTGTATTGGGTGACAGAGCACTGGAACAGGTTGCCCAGAGAGGTAGTGGAGTCTCCTCCGGAGATATTAAAAAACTGCCTGGATGCGATCCTGTGCAAKGTGCTCTAGGTGAYCCTGCTGAGCAGGGAGGTTGGAGTAGATGATCTCCAGAGGTCCATTCCAACCTCAAGCATTCTCTGATTCTGGGTAAAGAATATGAGGATAATACCTATCTCATTGCCAGACGAAGAGGGCTTGCCAAGGACTGTTAATGATTTGTACAATACTCTGAAAATGTGGAGCACCATTTATGGGCAAAGAGTATTTTGGTTGTGCCAATAATGAAAAAGAGATCACAAAAGCGTAGTAGAATATGGAGCAACATTTTGTGTTAATTACTGATGGAGAAGAAACTGGCCTTCCTATATCCAGCAATAATGAGAATCACTTCACGCCTACACTTGCATAATACATGTACAATAGCAAAGAAAATCCCTACTTTATCTGCTAGATAAATGCCAGAATAAATCTCTTTCCACAGAGATTTGCCTCAATCATGGAGGCAATCAGAACATTTAGACTTTGATTTGAAGACGAAGGCCAAAGAGGAAAATCACTTTACAAATTAAAACCCTGCCCTTCTWTAATCACCACAAGCACAAGTGATCACAGCTGGCATGAAATACAGCAGTAACGGTGTCCCAGACCACAAGGAAGCAAGTGCTTCTGGCTTCTTSTCCCGGACACAACTGTTCTGCTTTTGAAAGCTCTTACGTGTTTCTGAATAAAATTCACTTGAAGTTAACACACCTGTTCCCTCTTTGCCACAAATTACACACATAATAATATAGGGTGTACTTGGAAAACCGTGGTTAACCAAATCACTCCTTTATGCGCATATATTGGAAGAAACTTAACATAGTGCTATAAAATATTCTCCTGCATCATAAGTGCCTACCGGTTCCTAGTCAGATTGTACTTAAATTCATTAGCTCCACCAAACGCATAATTAAACTACTGTTGTTACCTAGTTGTTTAAGGGTACAAATCAGTTTTTGGCCCTGGAATAAAAATCCAAGATCAACACCGAAATTCACGAAGTAGCTACAATGCTCAAAACCACTGAAAAGGCAAATGGAGACGATGCCCAAAACACGTTCAGGCTGCATTCTGAAAGCCAGACCAGGAAATACTGGACTAGAACAAGTCACGGTTTACCAAACTACAGTCAGCTAAGGTAGCTGATCATACATTTATTGAAAGATTCAGCAAAGGTCATATTATATGTTAATATAATAGGTTTTCTTCAAAGGATGTTTTTATCCAGAAATCAAAACAAGTATATACAATAATAATATTAAATACAAAAATCTTGTCCTTCATTAGCATCTTTCCACAGATAYTTTTTCCATTATCTTTCCACCAAGGAATATTCCCTTAAGGTACATATCTAATGGGGATGCTCCCTGAAGTGGTTTACCAGGGACCAAAATTCCAGGATTTCTCAGCCAAACGTCTGAACACTCTTGGAGATTAACGGATTTCTTCTACGACTCCAACAACTTTCTGAGATTCATATACAGACAAGATGTCAGTAGTATTTAATGGCATATACAATTTAGTAATTTCTTTATGTTCTTTTAGTCACGTGCGAAGCTAAGGAATACCTCCTGACGTTAGTGCCACGCAGGGCCACTTGCTGAAACTAAAACAGACCTGTAAGGCCATAACGGCTGCATAAAGGTTGACTTATTACATGCATCTAGAAACTCACTATAAATTTAAAAATATGTAAGCACTTGTGTTATTAAAATGCTTAATACTGCAAACAAATCTGAAATTATACAAAATTTACCTCATTTGCAATCAGACAATTTATTTATTATTTTGAGCAAATCAAATGAAATTGAAAGAGCATTTTTCAATTATTCCTACACATTACAATTTCAAAACAGAAGATCAAACTTGTTACAAGCACAGCAAGATTTTTTTTTAATCTTTATTTCTGGAGTAACCTGAGTGTGGCTAGTCTTAGTGGCCTTTCTTTAAAATCACTTTAAATATGTGTTTCTGTGTGAATTCAGGTATGACTAAGTAGTTTTGAATTTTGCTATACAGATTTATATTTTTTTTCCAACCAAAACATGAAACAAAAATTGCATATTATGACCCTGCAGATCGAAAAAGGAGAAAGAAGTGTTATGCAGAAGAAATAAAATCACTGAGTTTTGCTCAGCAGTAGTTGTTAGGCAATTGATATGTTATCTTGCTGCAAACCGTTATCTCCATATATGCATCTTTGTTGCATGCCATCCTTGGATGTCCTTGCATGTCATCCTACACTTTTTGCTTCTTTCCCCAATCACCTCTGCATATAGAAACTAACAGTACAAAAAACCACTGACCAACACTTCACAGTAAAGCAAAAAGACTGAGGTAAATGTTAGTTATTTTCTGTTAAAGTTTCAGTTTATTTGGGTAAGAAGTGACATGATTAGACCTCACATTAACAAATGTGAGTAAGTGTTGCTTTGCAGGCAGATTATCAATAACACTGTAATTAAACTTTGACTGAGCCCAAGCAATTATCCCCTGCAGCAAGTAGTGAAGAGGAGTGAAGTGCTTGGAGTAGGATTTTTCCCCTGCAATGGCTGGAGAAAGGGAAGCGATTAGGATTGATGAGGCTGATCTTCCAGTCTGCTAACACCAGGCATGCCCAGAGGGGWCAAATCCCGCTCCGCATCCCTCCTCCGCAAATTGCCCCCTTACACAGGGAGGTGGTTTTCTTGCAGGGACTTGCTATTGCAGTAGATTTGCCAAAGASGGCAGCAGTCCAGCCACCTACTTAACAGCCAATGTCCATGTCCTTTTGTAAACAAATGCACTTTTCTGGCCTTTATGTACAACTCTGCAGTGTAAATACCTTACTAAGGGCAYGCGGAGCTTTGGGTCAAAACTTACTGAGAAGGGTCAGTGCATTCGAAGTCACTCCCTGGCATCACAGGAATGTACATCTATAGCTCATTTTCTGCTGGACATCTGCTGTCCCCCCAAGGGAACTCTGAAAGCACTTGGAAATAAAATTACYGCTAGACAGATTATCACAAATTTTTAAATCCTGGTTTAGCTGACCAAAAGCATTACTACGCCATGGCACCTACATTTCCCACACAAAGCGGCAGCCCAGGGCCTGCCCTCTGAAGTTGTTTCATCATTTGGCTTCCAAATGCCGAACTCGAATTCGCGGCTGAAACTGTGCAGGGGCAGAATGACTATGTCGTTCGTGTGGTTTTCCACACAGAGATACCACCTCTATCACTCTTCATCTCCTTGTCCCCATGCAGATCAGACCAGCTCTCTTCTCAAGGGATGGAGATGCCCTGCCGGGATGGTATCAGCAACGTGACTGTTCATATTACTGCCAAAGTTACTGATAATAGTAACTGTCCACCCAGTTCCTTTTTATTTCTGTGGTCTTCTGGTTGAGTTACTCTGTCCTGTGTAAAGGGACAGGGAATATTTTACAAAATAAGCAGCTACAAATGAACGTTTCAGTCATTCACGTATTGCTGGCCGTGACGACAAACGCAGAAGGCAGCAGGAAACAGCGGTGAGGCGCTGGGGACTTTGCGCCTCGAGCGCAGAGGGACCGGAGGGCGATGCAGCTACAGGATTCCCAAAGACTGACATAATACGATTTGCAATTTACTGTACATTACAGTAAGAATTCCCAAGCTTTACTGAAATCTATCAAACAATACTTACTAGCATTCTAGGAAGTCTTTAATTCAAAATTAATCTATGTTTGTCAAACGAATGAATAAAACACATTTTGAGATGCATTATATTTTCTTCCTTTAAACACCTGTGAATGAGTATTCACCAATTTGCAAACTTCAGTACTCATTACATCTTTAGATCATTAACGTGTATCGGATTCTAATACATGTCTAATGAAAAGCAGAGTTATAAAAAAATCCATCTGCAGATTTGAAAACCAATTTCTAACATAAAGCACTTTATAGCAATGTAAATGTACTATTTATGTGTGTCTCAATTTTATCTAAGTCATACTTATCTGCCCATATTTAGGACAAGGTCCAAAAAAGCACTCAGCCATCCAAAATGCAACTCAGGCAAGATTTAGGCATGTTGTTCAGAGAGAGAGATCTACAAAATAATTTTGAACCTAACACCTTCAGTACCTAAAACTCCCTAAGAACTAATTTTTCTCCAGAAAAATTACTTAGGTATTTAGAGTTTGTTTTTTTGCATTTGCAGCTTTTACTCACCTATGAAACTCAGGCCAGTCACAGATGAGATTCATAAATTCAGGTATCCGTGGGCCTAAAATCTGTGTCTCTTAATCTGGCAGATGCACCCAGAGCATGTCTGTGCACATGGACAGCACCGAGTTCAGAGAGGAGGAAAACGAAGAAGGGAAGGTGGCAGCTGTGCTAACATCTTCCTGATAGCATAGAGGATATATTCCCTGCTCAGGAAATGAGAGACCTGGGCACCAAGGACTATTTATTAATTTTTCATTGACAAGTGACAATATAAAAGGCAGAGGCCACATCAGAACAGAAGCGGAAAGCTGTGGTTCCCTCGCTGCCTGGTGGCCTTGTCCCAGCAGGGCGGCTGGTCCRCTCTCCTGGGCACTTGCGTGGACAGAGAGACCAACACTGGGGGCAATGTCACCTGGCTCCCAGCTTTCTACTGCTACACAAACAGCAGAATCCTCTCTCTTTCCAACCTAACAAATTTAGAAGACCATAAGCTTTGGAATTAGGTAACTTGTTTCAGGAATCTGAAGCAATGAAGCCCTGCATCAACACACACCAGCCAGGCCACAGACCACCTTCTGACCAGTGCCTTTCGTTCCCTGTCCGTGTTGAATGGCTCACAGCTCACTTATGGCTTCAGTCTCATTAGCAAAACCCTGTTTTGCAGCAGCAGCAGCAAAGCAGGTCCACAGACTGCAGAAGGGCCAGAAGCAGTCATTGGGATTTCAAGGGCTAGAGGGTTAGAAGGGGCTGGTGKGGCTTGGATGGGCAAGGTTGAGGGGGGAGGCAGGAAGAATACTGTACTAGGATTGGCAAGGTTTCAGGGGATAGGGCTTGAGGGGCCAAGGCCATAGCTCTTCAAGTAGCAAATGGGTGCAGATGCCTCTCTTTCTCTTCCCCCAGACCATCTCTCTTCTGAGATCTCCCTCTTTCCCCTCATTTCCTCATGCTACAGTTGCTCCATCTACAGTTGCAGCTGAACCAACATGTTTGTGTTTCCTACTGCAGCCCCAGGCCACTATCCACAACTCTGAACTAGCTTAAATGCTCCTGCATAGTTCATATACTTGAACATTTGACTCTTCCCACATATTTTATAAAAGACAGGTGCTGAAAAATGGGCTTATGAGGACATTTGAAAGACAACTGTGATGATGTTCAGCAACATATGTCAGCAATAGGTAAGTTCTTTCAAGGTCTRGGTTTGCAGACCTCCTGGCTGATATGAGATGCTGTCAGGGAATGAAGGTGATGTTGCCTCACTGTCACTTTAAGGGATGCAAGAGTTCAAGACCTTTATTCTAATTTGTTTAAGTTGATATGAAAATTGCTTTTCTGCACTTTCTGCTTTTCTTCTGCTAGGGACCTGCTCCCATTCTCATAGAGCTGGTCCAAAACTCAGAGGCCAATGCAGTAACAACAGTTACACTGAGCAGACTATTTACTATTGGCCTCAACAGTGGTGGGATCCGGCCTTTTTTCACCCATTTTTGCCCTTCAGAGCAAACTAGAATAACAACCACAACAAAGGGTTTGGCTCGCTTTCAGTGCCAAAACAAAACTGAATGGAAAGAATTTTAGTGCTTTCATTACTTCACAAATACATGTAACAATCAAAAACATACAACTATTGAACATTTAGAAAGAAGACATTGATAATCATTTGCATATTAGCAGAATTTACTATTTGATAATCTAGATTATTGACTCACAAGAAGCAACTGAGCAACAAACCAGCCATTTCCAGGTTTTTCAAAGTCCATTCTCCTCAAAGGCTGASTGGTTCAGATTCAAAACTCCCTTGATGATTTTTTGCCTTTTCTGCACAGTTGCTGTTGTCAGTACATAGAAGATATCAAAGCAGTCCTACTACTGTTATTACTAAAAGGTATCCTTCACACATAGTTATATTCATGCCTTCTTYAAGGCTTGAGTACAAATGCAACCGATAGCCCTCACAGTTGAAAGGATTCATGGTATTTACATATGAGGCATCGTTAATATGCTCTATTACTAAATAAGTAACTTCTATTACTAAATAAATATTACCAAATAAATAACTTCTTCAGATGAAGATCAAATACCATACTACATTTTTGTTTTCTTTAAGGCAGTGCTCTAATGGTAATCAAAAAGGGGAGGCAGAGCAAACTTACTTCATCTRCTCTGTGCTAAATCACTGCTTTAAAGATGCTCATCTACATCATGCTTTTAACAGTTTCCAGTACTGACTCATTTTTTGACTAATCGACTACATTAACCTGAAAAAAAAGTACTGGTAAGCACTGTWTCACTGATCAACATTAAGGCATACCATTTGTCTAGCATAACTTTCCAAATTGCAGCAATTGTTTTTGAATGGAGATGTTCCTGCTTCCAGTTCATTTTTAATGAGACCACGTAATCTGGYACATAAATCAGAGGTTAAAACACCTGGGGAAAATTAGGCATTGATCCACAAATTTTGCTGGATGACTTTAGACAACTTTTCCTTGTGATTCATCCACTTTATATAGGGGAGGGGATGGGGGGGGAAATGTGTAAAAACTCTCAGGCCTTGCAGAAAATTGGAGGTGACAGACTTCACAGCTGTGCTCATCTTCCAGTGCCATCCTATTGTGGGGCTGAGCACATGCCTGGGCTTTTAAATTATGGGTGCTGTTAAACACAAGAAGATACAAGTCAGCAGTGCCAACTTACTAAATCACTGTTTCTTTAAACATATATTCTGAATTTGGAAATCACAGGCAGAATTTCAATTAGTGGAATCTATGGTGCACCAAAAAGCCAAGCACAAGTAAACATCCTTCTAGTTCACAATCTTGATGTAATAAATTTGTGAACTTGCCAAAGAAACACAAATAATGCTGTAGTAGTGGATGTAGGTGCTTATCACAGAGAAATCAATCTAATGAAGAATTTACTCAGCTAACATAAAAGTGGTATGCTTTCAAGCAATGTGTGTAGCATCTTTTAAAAAATCCAGGAAGGATTTAGGACATCATAACATGACCCACTGTTTCCACACTATGACTTGAAAGATGTCCTATTTCTGGAAATACTTTTCCTGCTATTTCTTTCCCTGTGTTACCCTACTTCAACACCACTTGGGTTTTAAAAATTTATTGCTTCTGCTGCATTCCTCCAAATGCCATTTTCTATCACTCCCTGCTGTCTTCCTCTGAAGCTCTAAGTTGAAATGGATTTTCTGAACTCAGCACTACCTCCAGAGGAGTCATCAAGATGATAAAACTCAAGGAAATAAAAGCATCTCAGTCACTGATTAGCAGGAGAACAGGGTCAGACAGGACAGGTGGGGAGAAGAGAGACAACAACAGATTATTGTTAACCTCCCAAGTGAGTCATGATTAATAAAATCCTGTTCCCAGCTGAGAACGAGGAATTTAGGAATCATGGATGACATACTTCAGCAAACTGATTTACAGTGTTTCCTGTAAAATTATTTACCCTTGAAGCAYAACACAGTTGCAAAAGGAATATTTTGATATTGTATTTTAGAATATCTCACTATAAGTACACAGCATTGAAGCTTCACAGTTCATCTGTTTGCCTTAATTTACAAAGAAAAAGAAAATACAACGTGAAGGAATTCTGGGTTCTACTGTTGCATAAAAATGATGGAGCTCATTGACAAAAGCATCTGAAGTCAGCTAAGAACAGACTCAGCCTTGTCGAGAATGACAAGCAGTTGGAAAGAAAGCTTTYTGATAAAAGATCAGACTGAATCCCTTTGCTCAAAATGGGAGTGAACATGTCACTCTGCAAATGATGAAGGGAAAAAAGAAAGATCAAGAAGTTGCCAGGGACTTGAGTGAGCTGCAGTGATTCAATATAAATTTTAAAAAAAGTAAACAAACAAAACACAAAAGAAAATATCTTTATACAGCTGTATCGTTCAGTGCTAGATTCTTAAAACAGATGATTTCCAGATATAATATCCTGGCAGCACCAGGAAATCACTTTTATGAGAACTTTCTGTTTTGATTATTACTGAGTTTTTTTTTTCCCTCCTATTGAAATTATGGATGTTCTGAGTTACAGGAAACTCTGTAATAAAATTAGATTTAAATATAAAAATAAGTTATTTTAAAGCCTAAGCAAATGGCTGCAACAAGCAGCAAATCTCCCTTCCTGAAGAATAGCAATTATTATTGTTTCACTGCATAKCAGACATTTTATAATCTTTATGTATATTATCCAACATACTTCTGCATTTTGTTATTACAGGCCTCATAAATCAGGACATTTTAGTAAGTTTTCTGATTGAATAATATAGTATTTTAATAATAATCAAGGCACCTCTGGAACAAACTGCTTTCCCTACAGACTTCAGTCAAATACAAGGTATTCAGCTCATTACACAAGTAGCCTGGTGACATTCTCCAATCTGCATTATGCAAAAATGTCAAACAAATTCAGGCCTAAGATCAATGAATCTATACATCTCCCTTGAAAAGCCACATAGACTATTTCAGGTCTCTCTCTCTCTCTCTCTCTCTTTTTTTATGACCTAGCTCCATTCTACCCTCACAAGGTCCAGGTTTGGCCAGGTAACTGAATGAATTTTAGTGGTTAAAAACGTACGGGTTAAAAAGCAGCTAAAAATTTAGTGGTTGAAAAGAACCTCTAAAAAAGAAGCAAAAATGAAGGGAGAACATGGAGAAGATCCTTCCTGAGTTGCTGCTGCTACTTGATGGCACAAACTGTCCCATGTGTCCTGAGCCCCCACAGCAAAAAGGGGGTTGGTTCTGGCACAGGAGAAGGTAACAAGTAAAGTCCTTTCGCTGTTTCCAGACCCGAGGGCATATTTTTTGTCATGCCTAAAGACAGCCCTGTTGAATCCACCAAATCTAGTTAGGAAACAAGTAAGAATTTTGACATATAACAAGTCTGYCGATATGTTTTAAGTTTGGAAATATAGATATAATGGTTTGCTACACTGACTTGCATATTACACCAAATAATACTTCATTGGTTTTTGATGGACACCATGAGAATGGCAAACTCCATTCTCATTCTTTTGAYGTCCTCATTGCACTGCAGTTCCCTCATTTCATTTCTTGGATTTTTTTGGATGGCTTTTTCTGTAATGTATGATCATCTTCTTATGAAATAGTCTTTGTGTCTGTTACCTCCTGGGATATTCTGCTCTAGCCATTCACTTGATAACACTTTTYCTAACCTCTGCAGATCCACAAAATTCTGCCAATTGCATGAAGAGCAGGAGATGGGCATTACAGGACAGATGATTGGTTTTCAGTATGTTCAATATTACTCACGAATTAGCAGGTTACTAATGAATAACRGCATAATAACAACAAACCAGTTAGCAGGAGAAATGTTTCTGTTTAGAGTAGTCRATACTAAGAAACACCAATGAATGTCAGAAACTACTCAAAACGTGACAGATCATCAGGTATGTTCTAGCAGCTGCAACTCATGCAGTATTGCCCCCCAAAAGTTGGTAACATCTTTGCATGAATAAGAAAGGAAAAGCATTAAACTTCTACGGAATAACACACTTCCAACTTCTAGTGATGACAGTGACAGCCATGCCATTAAAGGATCAAGCCTTAACACTATCAGAAAAGATTCAGAAGAATAACATTTCCAGAGGAGAGAACCTTGGCAAATCTGCATCCATCTGTTTGAGTAAGAACTGGTCAAGTCCAGTCCAAAACAAATGAGAGATAAGGGATAGCTCACCTTTAAAATCAAAAATTAAATGTTCAGTCAGCTCTAAAATAACTCGGCAAAGCTTGGAATAGAGTTCATCAGTGGTAACAYAGGCTGCTCCATTTACTGTAACAAAGATTATGCGGCAATGGCCCATTTCATTTGGGAAATAGCTGCATGRACAAGCCAGATGCAACTGCCAAGATCTCATGAAAAGGGATTCCCACATTTTTGATTCCCACATTTTTCCAGATCTACTAAAGAAAAGTTTTCAGTATGCAAATGAAACTTAGTTTCCATTTTTTGACCAACTTTGCCTATTTATTTTTAATAAGCATTTGAGAGGTCAAGTTGGGCTTAGTTTTGCCAGAGTTGTTTTTTTTCTTCCTTTCTTTTTGGTACTTGAGAATCACAGATTCATAGATTCCTAGGTCAGAAGGGATCATTAGAACATCTAGTTCGAAATCAATGCAGTAATGTCTGAGGAATGCTCCTTATTCATCTCAAATTCATTCGGTATTTTCTTACAGCACATTTAGTGTTACAAAAAAATGCACCAATTTCAAGCYAGAAATCTCAGGCGGTAGAGCCACAGTTAGATTTGCATACAGTATGCAGTTTAAATAGTCTGGCTTAAGTTTCTTGAAAACTGCCTGCCTTGATAGTCCTTTTGATAAACTAATGAGCCTGCAGTATTTGAAAAAATAAGTGTTTTAAAAGTCAACTCCCCCTCCAAACATGCAGCTTTCTAGCAGAAAAAGTCACCTAGTTTGTAACTATCCAGACTCATCTACATAACGCTGYGAAACATTCCAGCTCTGCATGAACTCATGAACTGCAAAGGAAAACCACAGGTAACTGAACTCTAATTCCTAAGTCCACTGAATAGTAATGGAGGTTTCTAGTGATTTTTCTGAACTAGGCCACTGGTAAAACAAAGAGGTGCAATCTTTCTCCAACKCACAGGAAAAGGGAATGAGTTCAGTCAGTGTAGAGTAGGAGGAAATACCGGGGTACTGCCTCTTATTTAATCACCAAGACTAAACGTCAACAAAGTTTCRATACACTGCCATTACTTAAAAGCCTGAGAAGTCATCACTAGGATGAATAACGGCCGCCACGAGAGACAGCGCGAGGATGGACACCTAGAGACCCAGACAAGGACACACAGCCCCACCTGAGGACAAACACTGCACGCTTGGTGTTAACCTGGCAGGACTGCGGCCGGACGCCGCRAGCAGGCGCACCGCCCCTCCCTACCACCGCTCCTCCTCTCGGCAGCTGCTAGCGTCCAGCTGCACTGCCCACCTGCCTAATCCCTTCGTATTAGGCAAGCGATTTGGCTGTGCTCAGGGTTAGGAGCCTCCTGCAGTCCCCATCTGCCTCCTCTCTCAGCTCTCTGCGATTCTGCCTTGCCAAACGCCCAGCAGAAAACCCACCAGCTGGGTGGAAAWTACCCACCCAG
The DNA here is from genome assembly GCF_003343005.1 of Rhea americana. Taxonomy (NCBI): domain Eukaryota; kingdom Metazoa; phylum Chordata; class Aves; order Rheiformes; family Rheidae; genus Rhea; species Rhea americana. The sequence goes on along the minus strand of NW_028186424.1, from coordinate 3,060,217 downwards.
CAGCAGCACTAAATCCTGCTCGGCAGCCAGCTCTCAAGACGACCAACGTTCGGTGTCATGTGCCTTGAATCCAGCTTAAGTTCTAAGTCCGTCATCACGCACTCAGGTCCCCCAAATCCCACATTCTGCAAACGTGATGTCATTCAAGTGGTGACACTCTCTTGGCCACAAGGAATCGCCGCTGCTTTGATTCCTCTCAAACATACCCCTTCGAACAACCTCTATCCTGGGTCAGGAGCAAAGAGTTGTTAAAGAAATAAAGTAYCTGCCAATATGTTTGACAGAAGAAAATGTCAAAACAAACCAGAAGCACAAGACTACACCCTGGCATTTTTGTTGACCACAYGTCATATAGGATCATACCAGATATGCTCTTTTCAGAACTCTGCCTTTTTTATTTTGATACTCATTTTTTAAAAAGAAGAAGCAGCACAAGTCTTAGTAGAAGTATTGCAGGTTGGAGAGGTTATATCTTCTCATCAGTTATTTCAGGCATGTAGAGCAAACTCAGGATAAGAGTATTGATAATCTGTTGCTCTCCAATCCACAGAAAATTTTCCTAAGTGTTCTTATCAAAAATCCTATCAAGTTAGACTTAGGTAATTGTTATGTTTAACTGGCACATACCAAGTACTTAAAGCTGAATTCTCATCTTTATTAAAAATTATTTTAAAAAAGAGGAAACACTACATTAAACACCACACAACTTCACAAAATTCTCAAAAACATAGCCATACATATTTCTCAATGCTATTGACAATTAAAAAAAAAATTTTCTTCAGTAGTAATGAGCTGCTAAGCTCTGCTTTATGTGCAATTGGATTTATACAATAAGACTTTTAGAAGATTTTCTATTATCTATCCTGAGAACCGGGTAGACAGCAAGAGAGGATAGAGATGTTACACACCTTCCAAAATAGCCACACAAACACACACAAAGCCAGATGAGAAAGCAGCACATACTTTTATCAGAAATCCATCATGCGTGTACAGAATACAATGGAGAATCAAGTGTCAAATCTCACAGTGGTGGACTTCATCAAAGAAAGAATTACAGCTTTGTATCTTCTTTGAATACTAGTCCAGAATTTTCTTCAAARCTTTCAGTGAAATACACTTCTAAGAACGCCCTAAGTCACTTTTAATCCCTTAAAGTCAGAACCAAAAAAGATACCATTTTAGAGATTCACCTTTATTAACACAAGCGAATTTTAACACAACTTCCTCAGAACCTAAGCAATGATGAGATCTAACAAATCAACAAGTTTTCTCATTAAGAGGAGGATATCTCACGGCTTAACTTTGAAGACAATACACAAAATGGATTTCCTACAGCAAAGGTATTGCTTCTCCAGAAAAAAAAAAAAGAAAAAAACTGATGTCACTGTATCACATAGGTGATTGGTAACACCTTGCTACCACAGAAGAAAATCTGTGATAGGATAAAGAGATTTGCCCTTAATGTAGGATAAGCCTWTCTGAACAAGAGAAGAACATTTTCCACTTGTCATGCACTTGTCACGAACTAGAGGTATTTACTTAAATTCTCCTTATAAATATGACTGCAAAATTTCATAACACAATATATTCTCTTTCAAAGAGTTGCACATCTTTGTACTTCTCCTCTACTCCAAACTCAGTCTGGGATCTCAAAGTCAAGCTGAATTGCTTAGAAGTTTGTCGTCTCCACAAACACAGCTTCGTATGTTTAATAATGCCTATTATACTTAGTTAAACACAGTACTCAACCTTGTCTTAATTGACATGTCAAACCAACTGCTTTGAATAGATTTTCATAGGTGCCATCTGCCTAYTCAGGTCAGTAAATAATCTGACTGACATATAAGCAGAAACATTACAAAGTTGCATGAACTGTAGTAAAATAYAGTATAAATGTAAAGTTCATCACTACCGAGATATGACACTGAATTAGTGCTAGGCATGATGCTTTTCATTACATATCTGACTACCCTAGATCTTCCCCAAAGTAAAAGCCACACCAAGACACAACACCCAGGACACAGAGATTAAGKCACTCACCTGCCATATGGCAGCTCAGGATTCACATTTCAGTTCTGCTGGCGGACAAAGAACTTCGATCTCAGTCTCTCACAGATTACCTACATTCCAACTTCACTTTTAAAATAAGCTTTATCCTAAATGACACGTGAAATACATTTGCGTTAAAGGCTATTGACCCAGTATGGCATAATCCCAGATCTCATTATTAAATGAGTGGGAGCTTTCAGAATTAAACAGAGTTTTGTATAGAGATGAAAAATCCTAAGCATTAAGACTATATATTGAAGAGATCTTTAAAAGCAGTATTTATTTCTGAATTTAGAAAAACTAAAGCAAGTCACTGACGGTCGCTAGATGAATACCAACATCAGGAATTGAAGTGTGTCATATATTCTGAAAACTCACAGGCCAAGTTAAGTGAAAGAGTCAATGTTAATTACAGAACATTTTTTCCACTCATCATCCAAYCCTCCCTGAACAAAGAAAGCTTATATACATCAAAAGACTGTTTATCCTAGACTATTTCTGGTATTCTTACATGTCACCACTGGATGATACAGCAGAAGAGGTTCAGCAACATAGTGCAGATCAGACCGAAATCAGAAACTCAGTGAAGCAGCCCCCATCAGCCTTCTTGCCTTGGTGGCATTTCTGAACAGTCCAGCTTGCACAAGCAATTCTTACCTGTCATAGCTTACAACGCACACAGCATTAGCTAAGCTAGTGACAAATTGAATTTTGAGAAAAGTAAGTATTTAGAAGATAAGAAGCGTGAGAAATACATTCTTGGTTTAAAACTTAATCCTGGGCTGGACTGAAAAGGCATCAAAACTTTTATTTAAATTTTTATTTATTTAAATAAGCTAATAGTGAATATTCTGGCTAAATACTGGAATTAGTGAGGTTTTCCTGTTATGATGCTTTGTTTATATTCACAGTGCTAGGCTGTTTTACAAATATACTGAAGCTCCTGTTTTGAACTGCTTTAACAACATAGGAAATATTGTTTTTTGCTCCCAATCGCAAGTGCTGAAAATCCTTTTTCCCTCTGAAGGAAGAGAAAGATGAGGGCTCTTCCACCCGGGGGGAACGAGAACCTTTGTGACCACAAAAGAGCTGAGTTTGTTTTCCTCCTAAGGGAGGAAAACAAGGAAAAATAGGCCATGTAGATACCCTCTAATATTCAGTGCTTAAATTGAGAGTCTATAGCAACAAGAACTGCTCTCTGCAGCCAGTTTGTTTGTCTCTCAGACACCGGAGCCCAGGGAGACGGCTGCATTATTTGCCGGCTGTTGCTGTGACTGCAAGATAAATACTGCATTCTTCTTTTTATCGCTGAAGTGCCTCTCAGATAAACAGTCTGACCTGAAGTGAAGCMCTTTTTGCTGTTTAAAAACAAAACCAAAAGGGATCTGTTTTCCCAACAAAAACAGGCCTGAGAAGAGAAATGGCTTTGGATCCAATATTTCAGAGCATCTTTTGACATGATCCCTACTAGAATTACACAAACCAGAGAAGAAAAAGCAGATCAGGGCCCACTAAAGAAGCTACAAGGCACAAAAACAAATATGCAGCACGGCTGGAATTTGCAAGACCTCCACTGTCAGGTTTTGCAAAATCAAAGCGCTAGCCAGGAAGCATCTGGCCCTGTGGGCCATGGAGATGGGCCAGCTTGGGACAACAGCTCTCCAGTSCAAACGGCTGCTGAGGAGCCCAAGTGCTGAACAACATGCAAGGACAGCAGTTCAGACTGATTCCAGCTTCACCTTTAAAAGACTAACAGATGATAGAAATCCCCTTGCACAGTAGAATGAAAGAGCAAGGGAACAAGTTAAGCTTCTCTATTAGATTCAATATACATTTAATTGGGCTTTTCAGATAGCTGATTCATACAGCAAACATACAGTTATGAACGTGTTGTCTCCAAGAATCCAATAAAAAGGCAGTAGATTGCTTTACTTGATGTTAAGCATGAGATTCTTGTGCATTTATTACATTAGGTCAGAGCTCCCCATGTGCCTGCTGCATTCCCCCAATACCAAGTTCAGATACTTGTTCTTACACCTCAAAAAATGGAAACCTCACATTCTCCCTTGGCTACATGTTCAAAAACATCTCCATCCTTACTGTTGGAAGTTTTTTTTCAGCTATATAACCTAAATCTTCCTTGCTGTAATTCAAGCCTGCTTCTCCTTGCTCTCCCTATGAAAGACCATTAATTTATTCTCTACCTCTTTGCAATAGCCTTTATGTATTTGAAAGCTGTTATCATGACTTGCCTTAGTCTTATTTTTGCTGTATTCAAATACTTCAGTTCTTTCAACCTTTTCTTGTCAGTCATGTTTTACAGACTCCAAGCATTCTCATCACTCTTCTCTGAACTCTCCTTAATTGGTGCATATCCCTTTCAAGATTAGTCACCCCAAAATGGACATACTACTCTGGCTGAGACCTTACTAGACTCAAAGAGACTGCAGAATTTCTCCTGATATATAATACAGTGTTCCTTTCATACACTCCAGATGGTCTTTGACATCACTGATATGATATTGTTTACCCAAGTTCAAGCTGAGACTGACTATTAACCCACATTTTTTCCTGTATTGCTTATGTCGAACAAGTAATTACCCATCCTGTGTTTGTACAGTTAATTACTCCTATCTATATAGAGAATGTTAAATCTGTCCTTTCTAAACAGCACCCTGTTGAGTTCATTTCATTTTTATCATGGTTTTTAGAAACAGAATGACCAGAATGACTTTATAGTCATAGGATTTAACCTTTTCTTCCAAAGATCCTCMTACATGTTCCCAAGTTGTCACCTGAAAATTGAAAAAGCATAGTTCCTATCCTGCATCCAAAGTATTTAAAGAAAATACAGAATAACTGGACTGAGGTCAGCCTCCTGAGGAGTGTCATTTGCAGTATCTGTCCACTTTGACAGATTTTCTAATGTATATGTATAGAGACATCTACTACTTCTCCTCTATCTACCAGAACTGATAAACTGTCAGAATAGAGAATTAAACTATCATGACAGTTTCTTGATTAMTCCTGATTTCTTGATTACATTTGTTATGGAGCCTTGTAATTTTCCGGCTGCTTACAAAGAATTTTTTTATTATTTGTTTCAAAGCTTTTCTGAAAAATGACTTAAATACGCAGTCTTGTAACACTAGGATCCTTCTCTTGTTTAAAGATGGTATTAGGTTTGCCCCTTCCACTCAGGCTTTGCTGAATAAACCTTTGCCAAGCTTTGCTAGCTTGGCAACTAAGGCCAACCACTTTCCAAAAAAATATGTTTTCAGTCTATGTGCCCTAATAGCCTCAGTCTGGTAGATGTTCTCAAAGWACATCTAACACATACCACTCTGTGTTACAAACTAAACAAACTGCAGCTGCAATGGAGTAGGACATCAAAGTTCAGCTTCTTCCTCTATCTCAAAGGGTTCAAATTCCCGTATCCTCTTGAAATAGCTGTAACTGTCAGATTGCCTTCGGAGCGGGAGGGAGTAGGGAGGAAGGCTCCCCGCGTCTCCCACTTCATCTGCCAGGCTTACCAGGAACGAAGCCAAGTTCCCTTTGGCCAGGCACAGACCCAGAGCCTGAAGGGACCTCCGCAGCCCCGCAGTTAYAGCTCTCACGTAACAGAGCTTCCAAGGCCTTGCATTCCTGCTTCCAACTGCTCTTGCATTTTATATTAAAAAGCCTTTGTTTGGCATAGAAGCAGAGTTACATGGATTCAAACCATTCTTGTGTTTTCTCTCACCACCTTTCTCTTTTCCATCTCATCCCCTGTGGCTGGGGGGGGGGGGTAGAGTCAGAGCGCCGCGGTGCTGAATACAGCACCGAATTGGGCTCTCCAATTTCCTGGGCAAACATTCTTCTAACAACACAGAAGTTCACTGTCTTCAGAAAATGCCTCCAAACTACAGTTAGAGGACTCCTGTTTGATTTAGAACTTATTTTCCTCATCATTTTCTTAACCAACTATCCAAAGGAGCTGAAAAGCGAACACGTAACTTCAACAGCTCTCCTGCCCAGCATGCTCTATATTTCATTTGAAACACATTGCTCTTCCTATTTCCTTATTCTTCCTGTCAGCACCTACCAACATTATGGCCTCTACTCCAAAGAAAAGGAGCTTAAATACTTGGTGCTAGAGACTGGTTCTTAAGAACAYGCATCCTTTCTAGGCCTGGCCCTATTGCCACTTAGAAGGCTGCTACAACAACTACAGAAGTGTTTCTTCAAGGAGGGGAAAAAGAAAGCCTCATGTATCTAGTTAACTAGTTATTATAGTATACTATATACATTATAGTATACTGCATTCAATACATATAAATACTGCAAGATATGGTAGCTTGCTTAATTTCTTAACAATCCTGCTATGATTTCCCAGTTAATGACAGGTCATTCATTTACAGTTATGGAGATCAGGTACTTAGAGCCAGAGTAGGTATTTGATAGTTTCACACACATGCTGTGTGGTCCTTTGATATTATTAGATTATAGTTGACTTTTTTTTAATAAAATAAAATTTACCCTATGTGCCTAAAAATACTGTTGCAAGAATGCTTACTCATTCCTTAGATAAACCTCAGGAAAAAAAAACTATATTATTTTCCTAATGGGTTTTACATACATACTTGAAAATATCTGATTCAATACACTCATAAACACAAAGAAGTGTTCACATGTTCGCATTCAACAAGCATAGCCTGCATATTAAAAAAAATAAAATTTGYATATCATGAGTTACAAAGCATCAATAATTAGTTACCAAAGATGCTTACAAAAAACATCAGTGATCAGTAATACAGATGGTCACAAAATCATATTATGAGGAAATACCTATGGGTGAGCCACTTCATATACTGCTGTGATTTAAAAGCAATGAAAATGAATACGAAGAAAGTAATAAGCATTCCCTTCAGACTTTAGTTTAGCCCTGCATGGCCTTCCCTGTCACTCAACCTAATCAGTTGGCTGTTAGTGTTAATGAAAGGCTATCTTGGTTTATACTTGCTGTACGTTTGCATGCTTATTCAAACTGTACCACAGTAGAAATTGTCAGCACCTTTGAAGCAAGAAGCTGACAGGCKGCTCAGAAGTAGCCACATACATGAGATATAATTGGCCTGGATTTAGAAACTACATAGCTAAATATAAGTTCTTCAGGCTGTTTTATCTATTTCTCTTTGAAGTCTACTCTAAAAACCTTTAGTTTCAAGTTAATCAAAATAAATACAAGTTTCCTCTTAAATTAATGGCTCCAATTGTAAACATCCTCAACACACAACCAAAGTGAGCAACATCACAAAAGTGTGTTTTCCTTTAAATACCACACAAAAGCAAACACTTCTCAGTGTAGGGAGAAAATCCCCAAAGTAAGCTCAAAGTTGTCTCCATGGAGGAAGGTACCACATCTACTCTGCAGGAAACAACAATGCCTATACTCTAATATAGGCGTGTTCTATCCTTTGCTTTGCCATAGCTCCTTGAAAATGCTGAAGTTAATAATATTTTTCATTAATAAAGCACAGTTCTTTGGAAAAAAATCTTGGACAAGCTTAGGTCTCATCAATCAGTAAAGCCAGCAAATCATAATGTATGTCTTATTCAGCGCCATACAGCACACTGAGTGCCCCAGTGGAAAGGATGGGAGAAGTCCCATTCAACCCAAGCGAACTGCTAACAAAGTTGATGTTGAGCTGATGATTAGGTGCTATTGATGGACTTGGGCCTTAGTCTCTCCAAATGCCATTAAAATAAATCATGTTGCAAAAGTAGCTCTTGCCTGCCTTAAAGTATAAGAGTAGATCCTCACCMAGTGGTTTGGTAACCAATTCTCTCACTATAGTCTTTGATATAAAAGCATCCGAAAGAGCAGAGCAATCGAATTTTTCTGTAAGTTTTAAGCAAACATCTGCAAGATCTACAACCACTTTATATTCAAACAAAACTGCAGATACACACAATGATACCAGAGAAGCTTTCCACTAGAGGACCTTACACTCTTATCTAACAGAAAAGCTACTCACAAGAGGTCAGGTACAAGAGGTAATACAGTCCTAATTCCAGCTCCGTGAGCAGATATAACCCACTCTCAGATTTTCCTAAACTTGCCCAGAACAATTAGCATAGCAGTTCTTTTCTTTTAAAAGTTCTTTTCTTTTAAATTGTTGTGGCCTTGATCTCCTTCTCACTGTGGAGAGAACTTCTCTTTCATTTGAACTCACAGGTACTGAACTACCTTTTCCACCATATGGTCTAATTGGTATCAGCCTAGCTAACTTCTGAGCAACCACTCTCCCCTTTGAATTTGCCGCTTCTGTTTGAGACAGAAAGGCCCAAAAGGTTGTCTACTTCTTCCAGCTCTATAGTCAGACCAACAAAAACTACCCTCAGATACACTTTTCATCAAGCACCTACACACCTCAGTGAGAACGGGAAAGCACAGCTATTTCATGGGTTAGTTTGTAAACTCAGTGCACGTTTAACTTACCATTTTGAAGGCTGATCACTCAAGTTATTTAATCAACCACCAATATAGTCCTATTACCTCCATCATAAGTCTTAAACAGAACAAACAGAAGCCTGCCAGTTGTTCTATGCCCTCCCTAGGCTGAATCTGTAAATTTACAAGGGCTACCAAGYTAAGGTGTTATGTTCTAAGAATTCTTCTTTCCACACCTGGGCCATGGTAGTTTTGGCCCAGGTATTATTACCTGGCTTAGATCTCTTAACCAACAAAAACTATCAATGTAGTTCATCAATCAGCTGAATAGTGAACCAGTTTATGAAAAACAATATGCATGCAAAAAAAAGACAAGTACAAAACATGCATTCTGACAGGTGGATAAACAAGGTTAATTTGTAGCTATTTTTCCCTGCAAGGAAATTAGAATACAAGGCACAATAACCCAGACTTCACCATACTTTAAAGAATCGCTTTACCTAACAATACAGGTTTTACACTGTCTTGTACATGTATCAAAGGAAAAAATATCACCCACAGTGTGATTAAGCAAAAATGTTTCCTCTCTTATTGTTATGAATAAAGTTGAAATAAATTCAATAGATTCAAATGCTGGGATCTATCAAAAAGTCCTTGGTGGAAGAGGCTTGATTTTTAGGGGAAAGAAATCCACAGAGAACTGACTTATGTTTTATTAAAAATTAATTCACGGCAAGAGCACATTCAATGTTCATCGTATTAAAGAAAATATAATGATTTCAGTGAAGATAAATGTTTTACATTATTTTACCAAAATATGGTAAAACAGATATTAACGGGATTAATATTAAAATGCATTGACTAGAAATACAAACTAAATGTTAACACAGTGACTAAACAGTAAGTTTATGTAAAAAGCACTCTTCGTAGTTGCATCAAAGTAAAAAAAATTTTTGAAATACAGTGAAAGGAACTGTTCATCAATATTTGACTTAACCCCACAGTGTTCCTAGACTTAATAGAATTTCTTTAATGAGGTTAATATAATGTTACTAAGGCAACTAGGATTAAATTCCAGTCCTTTCATATTTCTTGCATGAATGTAAGTAAATAATTTTCTTAAAATAACAATAGCTTYATAAAGAAGGGTTTGAGGATAGACTTTGGCAAGCTGTGAGGCCCTAGGCTATAATTATATACACAAATACAGCGATGTTAATACATTTCTATCAGAAGCAATCTATGGTATAAAGACAAAAAAGAAAAAGTAGATAACATCTTCTTAAGAACAACATTCAAGTATAATGCCAAACTATTTTTAACAAGAATATTTGCTTTCTCATTGTTACATAGAGATGAAAATTGCTTCGTTACAGAACTTCTATTCTGTTATTTTCAAATGATCAAGTCATGTATACTTTCCTCACTTAAATGAAAAACATCACTTAATATGAGAAAAACTCACAGCCAAGTGGAACTCAGTTGCAATGCTGAAAGTATAGGATTTAGTCAATAGTGATTTAAAATGACTTTAAAGTTTTATGTAAAAGCTTTGCAAACTTTATGTAACTTTTTACAAATAGGCATTATTTCCCTTTTTATTTGAATGGACTCTTTCACCCAAATGATTAAACAGAAATACCACATCTTAACTGCTAAAATGGATACAGATCAGGCCTTTTTTTAAATGCATTCCTCAAAAAAAAGTTGCAAACTTAATGACCTGTCATGCTTTTTAGTCAGCCTCAATTTATTTTAAACTTCAACAAAATGGTGGTATTTTCTGTCTTATTGTAACATCATTACATTTTCTATGCACCTCTCCCTATTTAATTGCACTATAACATTTTTCCCTGATTTTTCTCTTCACTTTTTTCCCCAAGTACTTACAGTATTTCTCAGATTCGTGCTATCCACAGTTTTTTTACACATATTCTYGATGCATGTTTCCTTTTGACAATGAAACATTAATAATACTCTCCTATTACAGCTTTTTGAACAGTGTTCTATCCACCTACAAGAATTTCTTCCACTGAAGTAAAAATATATGACATCTGCTACCTGTCCTTTACCCATAAGTCCTGCTACTCTGAGAGAGATGAAAATTAAATCACTTTGACACATTTTGTTCTTGGAAAATGTATGTTTACCATCCTTCAACTCCTTTACTTTTCTAGGTGCTTATACTTTTAGTGGCTTCCTCCAGTATTTTTCCAGGAATTTAAGACATGTATGTAATAAATCTCAATGAATTGYTAAAGTCCTTGGTAAAATGGAAATAATAGCCATAAATTTAAAGTGAAGAATGTTTTTAAATGTTTACCYGATTCAATCTATGTGCAACCCAAACTGGGCTTCTCAATCCCATCAACCATTGTTTTTTTTCCTCCCCCATATGAAAGAAGTTGTAACATTATTCACATATTTCATACGTTTAATAATAATAAAAACATAACCCTTGAAATCCAACTCAAGAAAAAAATATTTTCAGCAACATGAGTTTCAGTAARCAGTAGTCAGTTTTTTATTGAACTTTTTAATGGTGTAATTTTATTGAGCTCTAAATTATTATGATTTTTATTAAACTCAAGATGGCCTTTGACAGTACTATTTCTAAAGACTGCAGACCAAACAGCTGTTACCACACAGTGGCTTTGAGCAATATGTAGTTCAGGCGATACTCTTGTCAGTTGTAACCACTAACCTTTTGTGAGAAAGACTATGTTCACCTCACCTTATTTATATGATCTATAAAAATCCATGTTACTAAGATGATAGAACAATTTTGTTATTCTGAAATATTCCTATTAACTAGTAAGCAACTAAATGCATCACTAGAAGGAACAAACAAATTTTCATTCCTCCTTCAGGACTCCCTTGTTCAGCGAGTTTTTGAACTGCATGCTCAACAGGGCATATGCATAAGAGTGGAACTTAAACACATCCTATATTTTACWGCAAGGCCCTTCATGTTGCTGTTACGGTTACTGTTATGTCCTCTGTTACTTCTCTAGGTGAATAAATAAATAAATAAATAAAATGCGTGAGAMCTTGTACTAGTTAAATTGTTTACTAAAAATGGCAAGTTTTAATCATATTAAAATGGCATAGCTACATATTTCCAACTGTATGTTACTGAAATATTAGTTCACCTAAGTAACTTTTTTATGTATACAGAAATTTGACATGTTTTCAGTCAACCATGACTTAAGCATATGAAATAGTAACACAACCACAAATAAAAAGTGACTATATCTTCAGCACAAAATTAGAGACAAGAGATTATAGTTCTAATAGAAATATCCCAACTCATAACTAAACTGTGTGTCCCAGACTAMGAACATTAGAAGAACACGTATTCCTTTTCACGGCAAAATAGATCTTGCAATGGGACCAAAGCGTGGTGTCCAAATTCCCACCACATTCTGAAGCAAAGGCATCTGAGAATGGGCTGAGCGATGCCTCCACCTGAGGCCCAGTTTCCACATCAGCAGGTAGGACTCACACCTAAAACCACGTCCAATAGCGCCTGACAATTAATTGCTTGCATAGTGTCATATAGCTTTCCATATGTAACCACAAATGGAAGAGGTGCCTTCTGTGCTTTCCCTTTGATAGAAGAAAATCAARTCTACCCATTGTGCATCTCAGTGGCATGACTACATCTACCTAACTTTAGGTGCTTACCTAAATTTGGAAAAAAATGATGCTGGATCTCTATGGCCAACAGAGAAGAAGTGCATCCCAAGTACAATTTGACTATAAATATGATCCACGGAAAAAACTACTTTTTGTTTTCCATTCACTATTGAGGTAAGAGTCTGGGCTCCCTTTAACATTTTATTAAGTGTCTGAAATTTGGTAGGAGGAACACAAGTCAGAGTGCCTGTCTACCATGCTACAGGAGAGCCTGGTGGAAGGCGCATCTCACTCCTCCTGTACACAGCCATGAAGACACCTAGAGACAGAGGGAGATCTGCACCTACGGCTCCATACTCAGGGTACTCAGTGAGAAAGGGGAGAAACTGGGCTGTTTATGCAYAGTACCTTACACAGCCACTGCATGAAAAACATACCTAATCCCAGCAGAAGGGCTCAGTACTCAGTCTAAACCTCCGAACATTAAAATATGGAGCAGCCTGCAAACATGATAYAGTTGCACCACAGTTCTATTAAGTATTAGTGACTGCAATGCATGAATCAGAACAGAGTGAAACAATTATACTCCAGCTCTTGCATTAGATTATAGGATAAAGAAATAAATCTCTGTCTCACACTTTGTATAGTAGTTTGCCAAATGTTTCATTTTTGGAATATCACTTGCCCAAGGAAAAAACAGAAAAACATTAAGAAAGCATACTCATTTCATGGCTCCAACTGTTAATGCATATTTTTCTGGGAATTGTTACACTAAGTGCCACAGATCATCCTCATCGGTTTCCAGCTGTGGTCTAATGTTTCAGAGGAATGCATGAAACCTCATGCACCTGGGAATCAGGAGATTTCTTTTATTGAAGCTGATCAGCTTGTAAAACCAATGCTTGACAACTTATGTCATTTTTACTTTATCTTAACTAGAATATATGATGGTTTCACATTCACTAAATTTAATTATATTCATTTTTGAATTTAAGAAATTGTTCATGTTATTTTTAGATTACTAGTTACAAATGAAATTTGGAGGTGGGCACAGGAAGAATCTTGCAAATGAGTCTAGTATTGCTGCTGATGTGGAGTCCCTCCTGAGTTTATGTAAGAGGTTAAGTCTCTATACTGAGACTGGAGAGCACCACAATAATGTTAATGAGTTTTAAAAGAGCTTGGAAAGATTTAAATGAAGACAAGGGAAAAGGGAAAGATATTGTACCAATGTACTGGCATGTGCTTCCTCATCATTCTTAATGGAAACAGGCTGCAGTCTTGCCTTACTGAAGCTGATGGCAAAACTTCTTTTATGAGAAAAATGTTAAGGAGTTAAGTAAAAGAAAAAGACACATTTCTCTGAGCATGGTGCCCACCACTGGAATGTCATGTTGAAATGAAGTTATGCAAAAGCAAACTGGGACATTTTAGGCTTAAATGCAGTCCTAAGAAAATACAAAAGGAACTGGAATCTTAATGAACCAAAAAGCAAAGTTAGAATGCAGAATTAATTTTGCAGTCAAGAGAAGCTTGAAATTTGCTGTTAGTTTCTGCTACTTGTTTACTGTGGTTTGTGTTTAGTTTTGAGGCTTTCTTCCTTTTTTTTTGCCAGCCCCTCCCTGTTAGGGTTTWGTACCATATAATAAAAAAAAAGCTTAAATACACGAACTACACAAATGACAAGGGAGGAGGAAGCTATAAGATTGCTGTTCCTCGGTCAAMCGAAGTTGATTTTACTCCTAACCCTTTGGTAAAGGCAAAGCCCAATAAGATACTAAGAACAAACAAGCACAGGGTAGATATGATGAACAGCAAAGAAGTACCAGGCACAAAAAGACATTTGTCCACAATTCCTCGCAAAACTAACTTTTTGTCACATTTTTCAAGGTAAACATAACAGTATAGCCAGCAATATCAGCCCTGCATGTTTTATGCTTCTGTATATGACTTTACTTGCCAAGTATTATACAAAAGTACCTGTCTCATTTTTTGCAGTGGCACTACTGGACTACTCGCTCACCACAGTTAGCTGCTTGCTAGACTACATGCTCATTTATTTAACCTTTCTTAGCAGTATCAGCACTAATTCCCTTTGTGAGCCATGTTGCTCTTTCACATATGCTTATTCCATGCCCATAAGGTATTGGTGACTCCAAATTCAAAAACATATGACCAGTAACTGCAGGGCCTTGGTGGCCCTTGGAAGCATCAGAAACAAACACCGAATTACARAATGCCATCTTTGCTTCAGTCTTCATTGCTAAGGGCAGCCCCCAAGAATCCCGGAACCTGGACGTGAGGGAGAAAGTCTGGAGAAGGGAAGACTTTCCTTTGGTTGAGGAGGAAAGGATTAGAGACCTTCTGGGCAGGCTAGACATGCACARATCCTTGKGCCCAGATGGGATGCACCCATGGGTACTGAGGGAGCTGGCGGATGTTGTGCCAGGCCACTCTCCATCATCTTTGAAAGGTCCTGGAGAACTGGAGAGGTGCCTGAGGACTGGAAGAAAGCCAATGTCACTCCAGTCTTCAAGAAGGGCAAGAAGGARGACCCAGGCAACTGTAGGCCAGTCAGCCTCACCTCCATCCCTGGAAAGGTGATGGAACAGCTCATTCTGGATGTCATCTCCAGACAGATGGAGGAAAAGAAGGTGATCAGGAGTAGCCAG